>NW_015505744.1:10785-50788 GCF_001515645.1 Sinocyclocheilus grahami | reverse complement strand
TTTTTTTTTTTTTTTATTTACTTAATTTTTTTATTAATATTTTATATATATATATATATATATATATATAATTTTTATTATTATTATTAGAATATGAATCGTTATTCTAATCATCTTCATATGTGTCCATGTGTTCACTGGAACATCTTCAACTAATCTTCCTTCCTGTATTCACAGGTTTCTCTAAACAGACTGGTTTGGTATGACAGCTCTATACAGCTGTCTAGAAGTGCCAGCTTGATGTGTGTCACAAATGATCATTGGAAAGGAGAAATCAGCGCGAGAAAATTCCAGCATATTCCATATTCTTTGATGCACTCAAGCCAGTCAAAGAGGCAGAAACCTCCTCGGCACATCTGAATAAATCACTCTCACTGAGACAGACAAAAGACCATCTGTAAATATTTATCTGGAATCTATATCATTAAACGGGCAAATGCGTTATGTCAAACGTGTCAGGTCCTTTGCACCGCTGAATAATACAGTAGAACAGCTTGGTCAAACATTTGTTTTAGATCTGGGTGGCATCAGTCATTGTAGATGGATGGCTGGGACAGAGGGTGAGGAAATCACACTGCTGAGCCCAGCGACTCACTGCTGGAGGGAAACGCAGGCTATGAAAAACAAAGATGTATAATACTGAAGAAATTATAGAGGGTAGTAAATCTCTGCATGATTAAGGCAAGCATGACATTGAATGTGAGGGTGCAGCTACGAGCCGCCCGAGGGAAGAGAACAGAACATGGTTTAGTTGGCACGTAGAGGCTCATTTACATGGGCTACTGTCACACATTTATCTTGTATCCGCAGGGCAAACGCTGAATACAGCTGCAGACCTGCACTGCATACAGGTTCTGTGTGCTAAGTATGCCACAGTATGTTGTTCTGCATCCCTTTGTGAATCTGCATCCCTTCTTCACGAACTGGCATGCAGCTTTTGATCTGGTACAATATATCAAATAGACGAATAGAGAAATTATTGCATTTGTACAATTCCTGACCTTAAAGTCGCAACGGGCGTCCTGAATTCGAATCCTGGCTCGAGGACCTTTCCCGATCCCGCATCTCTCTCTCTCCCCCAATTTGCTTCCTGTCAACTAAACTGTCCTTGGCACAATAAAAAGGGCAAAAAAGCCAAAAAAATTAAATCTTAAAAATAAATAAATAAATAAAAGAAAAAAGAAAGAAAGATATACATGGATGAATTGCTCACAATAAGATCTATAACATGCATTTAGAAAATAATAGTGTGAATTTTCATGTATTATTATTATTATTTTAACCAGTTGGAAAATTTCAACCAAGACGACGAAAAAACAAACTAAAATTTGATAGTTCCCATAATTTCACCCAAAAGCCATATGTAGGAGTCAGGTTGGCTCTTTATTCTGTATATTTCTATTACTTCTATTTATTTCTATTTCTTTTATTTGTTGGTTTAATTTTTGTTATTGGTTCTTTATTTTTATTTTATTTCTTTTCTTTACTTTTCATTCTTTTTTTAGTTGTAATATTTTGTACTGCCAAAGTCAGCATGTTAAAAGATCATTTAAATATTTTTTTAAATATTTAATACAGATGAGTTTTACAATTGAAAAACTTTACAAAATGTTCTATATCAAAGCCTAAAACTAAAAGTTTATGGCCATTTGTTTTTATTATTTTAGTTAAATTTGGAATCATGAAGCTGCATTTTAGTTTAGTCCCAGTTTTCCAATTTCATCTAGTTTTTTTATTATTATTTCAGTTCAATGAAAATTGTAATTTAGTTTCCATTTTAGTTAATTATATCACTGCTAATATGCAACCACCTGGTAATCATCCTGTGCCAACTTCATAAATCACTTAGACTAGTCTTAAATGTTAGTCATCCAATTTTTCTTTTCTTTAAGACTGGTCATAACGTTTTGAATTCAGTTACATAAAAAGGTATATTGGTCTAATTTGAATCTGAAAAGTAAAAATTATTACCACTTGGTTAACTGCTAGTTTATTTAAACTATTTCCTAAGAAACAGTCTTACCATTGTGACTAAAATGTATGCAACTGGCCCCAGAACCCCTAAGCACCTACCTCACAATGTCCTAGCAAGTGTGGAAGAAATGTTCTAAACATCATCAATAATACTTTAGCATTCGTATAGCAATGCCCTGGAAACCACTTTAGGATTGTTCCAGTTAGTTCTGCACCAGTACGGCTCGCATTTCCATTAGAAAATATAAAAATCCAGTATTTTTGCCCCTGTGAGGGTTTGGAGGATGAGATCATCCATTAATGTGTGTGAAGGTGAAGATGAAAGAGCTGTGGCATGCGAGACAGGATCTGTCTCACGAGGGGTTAGAGGTGTCATCTCTGCCACTGGATTGATCAGAACGAGCGCGAATAGGGCGACACTGTGCCAATCCTGACAAGTCTTGCTCATATGCTCTTCATGATCTTGCAGCTGGAATTAATTATTTTTTCTCTCTTTTTTTTAAGAGAGCCCAGAGCTCAGATGCATATTTCAGTGTGATTTCAAATCATCTGAGGGTCTTGGGTGGGATTCCCATGTGAAGATAAGGTGCCTTTTAAGTCTCAAAGCTATAAAATTTTAATTGACTGAAAAATCAATTCCATATTTTGAGGAATCGTCCATCCATACAGATTCCCATTCCAAAAGGGGCCACTTTTATCACATCTCATCAAAGTGTGACCGAGGGAGGCGGTTTATTCGCCTCCCGGAGACTCTGTAGGAATCTGAGCTATGACGCTTGTCAGAGTGAAATATGATTTGGGGGCCTGATAAGCAGACTTTGAGAGCTTGCTAATTTTAAAATGTGTGCGGCAGATGTGTGTGATTGCTGCATTTCGCATTGAGACCTGAGATCCGTTTACCTGTAATGCTGTTTGGCTTTGTGTGTTTTGGATGCTTTCTCTCCACACCTAACTCCACGGAGCACCTGCTGGGTGCTCGTGCTCCCTCACCCCTCCCTCTGTGGCCTGTAAGAGATGGATGGCTCATCTCTCTCCCGGACCCTCGTCCAGGTGTGGAACAGCTGGGGAAGACCGTGGTGGGGGGACAGCAGAGATGAGGATGGGGGGAGAGCGCTGCAGGAGCTATAAAATGCGCATGAACTCTAGGTACTAAACACCGGCGTGTCTCTCTAGCACTATTAATCATGCACCGGAGCTCAGGTGTGTCCTGTCACTCCTAGAGTGAAATATGATTTGGGGGCCTGATAAGCAGACTTTGAGAGCTTGCTAATTTTAAAATGTGTGCGGCAGATGTGTGTGATTGCTGCATTTCGCATTGAGACCTGAGATCCGTTTACCTGTAATGCTGTTTGGCTTTGTGTGTTTTGGATGCTTTCTCTCCACACCTAACTCCACGGAGCACCTGCTGGGTGCTCGTGCTCCCTCACCCCTCCCTCTGTGGCCTGTAAGAGATGGATGGCTCATCTCTCTCCCGGACCCTCGTCCAGGTGTGGAACAGCTGGGGAAGACCGTGGTGGGGGGACAGCAGAGATGAGGATGGGGGGAGAGCGCTGCAGGAGCTATAAATTGCGCATGAACTCTAGGTACTAAACACCGGCGTGTCTCTCTAGCACTATTAATCATGCACAGGAGCTCAGGTGTGTCCTGTCACTCCTCTGGCCGTCAGCTGCACTTATTCACCTCCAATCCTTCTCTTGCTTTTTCTCCCTTCTACGTTAGTTCTCTTATGCTCTATATTTCTCGTTCGCCTCCCTCCTCGTACCGTTACTCTGTGTGTTCGGGATGGGGGTGGGGAGGCCAGACGTAGCCCCACTGATTTATGACCTCTCTCTGGTTGTTTATTTGGTGGAATGAAAGGCACATCACCAGCTTTGCCACACTGAATTTCTCACATCCTCCATTCCCTAAGTGATCAGTGCAGTTGTGTGTGTGAGAGGAAACTTGAGTAAAGATCCAATGAGGATAAAAGTCCAATTCACGTTCTGTTTGAAGTCCTGTGGTTGACTTGCTCTCAAATTCAACCCAACAATCCATCCACCTTATTTTTGAGAGTGTTTCAAGGTTTCCGGTGTCAGCTGCCTCTAGTTATTTTAGCTGTACAAAAACAGTCTGTTATGCAGCTTGATGTTGCAAACTGGTATTTATCATATTATTTTAATTAATTTTTTAATCATTTACTGCAGTTATTTACCTATAGTTGCTAATAAATTGGTAGTCTCAAATAGCTTATTTCACATTGAAAATAAGGATAAAGTTGCTTTTTTTATTCTTAATCAACACAACTAACATCATGATTGCAAGTGTGATATTGCTTCTAAACGATAACAGTTTAGTTAACAAAAATGTTAATATTGTGCTAATATTGATCTTGAGTAACTTACATTTCTGATGCAATATTGCAGTTACTTCGTCTATTTTTGCTCCACCATTGCAAATAGTTCTAAACAAAGCCACAGCAACCTTTGCTACACACAGCAGTGGTGCTCTGTCGCTGAATAAATCTGTATTTTTGAAAAAATAAAATAAAAAATAGGTTGAATGAATCATTCAATGACTCACTAATAAAGAGCTGTTTCTTTCCTGAATTATTGAGTTTTTGAAGGAATCTTTTGAGTGAATGATTTAAAGACTTCCCGAATGAATCATTAGCCCCTTTCACACATACAGTCTTTACTGGTAAATTACCTGTAAATTACCATTAAGAGATCATGTGTGAACAGGACCTTTTCAAAAATAAATTGCCAGAATGAATTTACCGGTATGAGAAGTTGCAACATTACCAGTAAATTACCAGTAATGTGCTCTGTGTGAAGGCAGGATGAGATTACTGGCATGAGCACATATGAGTTCAGACATAAGACCTTTACTCTGGGCCAATCATAACATTCTGACGCAGATTTATACTCCGAGCTGTTTATGGAAGTCAAAGAAATGTCTAAAGTTGTCTAATAACACGGTGTCTCTGGGCCAAAAGCATCTTTATAAAGACTGAATGTCGTTATGTGAACAGCACGGTAAAGTCATTCCGGTAATTTTACGACAATTTACTGGTATTACTGTGTGAAAGGGCTATTGTTTTTAAAGGAATCGTTTGGGTGAATGATTCAATGACTAAAGACATTCACTTGTTGCCACCAAATGGCATAAAAGGCCTATAATACAGTTTTTCAGTTCATGAGTAAAATAAGGACTGTGTTTAATGTAAATTGACAATACTTGGACATTTTTCTCTACAACATAAACACACCCATATGGAAAACACAAAATTTGCAGCGGTTATGTTTATTTTTAAAAATTATTTTTTTTAATAAGTGGCTATATAAGAACGTTTAAGGTTTGTGAGTAAGTGCAGTTAACGCTGTAGAACAAAACATCAAAGTATCGTCAAGCTGTTTACCACAGACCTCATTTTACTCGTGAACTGAGAAACCCCATTCATAAACCTCAAGAGAATCAGAAGAGAATTTATCTTCTGGGTTTTGACGCCTCGTTCTTGGTGTGAGTGGGTCTTAAAGATGTATAGGAATGCAGCATAACTAACTGTTATATAATAACTATGCATTTAATGATTGTATAAATATAATATCAAAAGTGTAATTATTAGTGCTGTCAAACGATTAATCGTATTTGTTTACATAATATATGTGTGTGTACTGTGTATTTTTATGTATATAAAAATACACACACATGCACATATACAGTATATTTGAGAAAAATCTGTTATATTTGTATATTAAATATATTTATATATAATATAAATTATATACATGTAAATATTTTCTAAATATTTACTGTATAAGTGTGTATTTATATACACATTATAAATATACACAGTACACACATATATGTAAACAGAAACTTTTATTTTGGATGAGATTAATCGCGATTAATCATTTGACATCACTAAGTAATTATAATTAATAAGATCCATGTACTGTATTTACAATAAATACATTTGTCTCCGAAAGAGGAGAACACATATGTTGGGCAGCACCTGACCCAGCTGCTCCACTGCATCGCCTCTTGCTGGCAAACTGAAAATCACATTTATTTGCAACCATTTATCAACATAATAAGCACTTACACAGTGTATGGCATCTCTGTTTACTGAAACTTGCCCGCTGAGATCTCTTTAGCAGTATTTCTCAAAACAGTTTACAAAACAGATTACAAAAAATGTATCAGCTGGCTGCAATATTCCGACGATGGCAGCCTGGATCGTGTTGGTGTGATATCTCACATGAGAAATCCTCTGTGGAGGACTATATTAGCAGAATGATGGATAGCACACAGTCCCGCTCTTTGAATTCAGACGTTTCTGGTGCCAAAACCCTGGTGGGTTCACGGAAAATTCCCGGAACTATGATGATTCAACGAACCCAACGTTGATTACACCATTACTACCGAGGCCTTGCGTATTTCTCCATATAACATTGCACCTAGATCATGAAACGAGCCACAGACTATATTAGCAGAATGATGGATAGCACACAGTCCCGCTCTTTGAATTCAGACGTTTCTGGTGCCAAAACCCTGGTGGGTTCACGGAAAATTCCCGGAACTATGATGATTCAACGAACCCAACGTTGATTGCACCATTACTACCGAGGCCTTGCGTATTTCTCCATATAACATTGCACCTAGATCATGAAACGAGCCACGTGCCTGTTTCACAGCTGCATTAGATTCAAGCCTAGCCAACTGACAGTGTGCAGAGCACATCCAGTGAGGTCTGAAAGTTGTAGGTTCCATATGCCTCCTAAAGTTTTATTGTGCACTAGGCTGGCTCTCGTAAACACAAAGTTTGTATTTAAGTCAGCAAGTGCTGCCCTGTGTGTTTAGAGCAAGCTGTTCCTGTGAAGAGGGGGCTCGGGAGCCATGAAAAGCATCAATCACGCTTTAAACACACAGTGGGTAGCAGTCGGCCTGGTCCTCACTCTGCTCTCATTAGCCATCAGTCATCTCAGCTGGGTAAGTCCCACAGCTCTGGGCTTCTGGCGATGTGCGCGTCGGCACTTTTCTCGCAATCCAGCTCCAGTTCAGTTTCAGGGGGCCTGCAGGTGATTCTCCTGTGCTGTCTTCTTCACTGCATTTCCAGAGGTGTGTTTCCACCCCTGGCCTGTTCTCATTAATGCACGCCATATAGGTCACTTCTCAGCTCCAGTCCTCGGGACAAACCTCCCAGAATGTTTTAGATGTCTCACTAATTAAAACACCCGATTGAACTCATCAGCTTATTAGTGTGTTCAATAGGGAGACATCTAAAACATTCTGGGAGGTTTGTCCCGAGGACTGGAGCTGAGTTGATGCTTCAATTGGAGTTTTCATTTGTAACACCACCTAGACTGATTTACTGTTACTTTTTTACTACATTTCTAGAAAATCTCTCAATATACAGTACACACAGTAAATCTGAATCACCATTAAATAAATAAATAAATAATGTAATCAAACATTTGTGATGCCCATTTTGCGAACAAAAAGTGTTTTTTAAACAGATTATTTTTTTGTGATTATTTAACCGATTTGTACAAAGAGTTAATTCAGAGTCGACTGTGAGATTTTGAATCATAGTTGAAGTTTGAATCATATTGAATCTTAAAAAAACAAACATTTGATACACTTTATAGTGTAATAACATGTATGAACCACTGTTCTAAATATTAATATTAATATTACTAAATATTTATTTCACTATAAAACATCTCAAATGCATCATGTGTCTCAATCGAGTGAAACATTTGTTTTTAAATGACTAAATTGCAGTGAATTGTGTTGACAAAACTGGTACACTTCAACCAGTGGTCCGATTCAAGTTAACGTTGGCTTCCTAAGAGTCATTTGTTTTGAATCTCGTCAAATGACTCTTATGAGCAGTTCAGAATCAGTCAGGCTCATGAACTCACGCTGTGTCCAAAAATGCCTACTTCCAAAGTTTAGTATATGCAAAAAAACTATATGGCAAAAGAGTAGTATGTCCAAATTTATAGTATTTGTAATTATATTTTATTAAAAAGATTTATATTTACATATTATATATATATATATGAACCTTTGATTGGTCAAAATAAGACATTGTTTGATTTCGCTGTACTGTACTGACTTGTATACATACCTTCCTATAGCCTAGATTTATAATGTACCTGTAGATTTACAATTGAATTACCCAACCTAGATCCTAGATTTACACATTTTTGAAACCAGATTTTATGTCCACCAAGAACTATAATGGATTATACATTTTCTCAATGTAGCAGATTTTAAGACAGTGTGAGAAAGAGCAGCGTTGTTTTATTTTTCACTGGATAAATATAGGCTTGAGCTCTTCAGCCCCTGGAGATAAACGGTAGATATATTTCCGCTCTTTTTTTCTTCCTTTCTCGCCCTGTTCATCAGCAGGGTGCCGTGGAACCATTAGCTGACATTTAAGCAGTGCTTTTGTCACTGCCAGGCAGCCTTTTTCTCCTTCTCTCTCCATCTCGGCCCACATCCTCTGTCTAGGATGATGGAGGGTCGGCTACATGCATCATTCAGGCCTGGGTGGAGATGCAGTACTCCACTTCCTTAATAATGTCATTTTGCTTGAATGGTATTAACAGATTATCCAGGCCCGGGGCAGTGAGGCATGTGCTGGGGAAAGATAACCTTGTGTTCTGTAATTTAATCAAAAATGTTTTCTCCATGGAGTCACTTTGCCCCCACCATAACAGGCCTAATATGCTCTCGTACCCCCTAGTCGTATTCCTCTGTGGTTGCAGAGCAAAAAAAAAATAACCCTATTACAAGAGTTTTGCGAAGCTTCTTCAACGAGGTGTTTTGAATCACTCAGCGCCTCATCCGTGGACATGGGACTATAAACAGGCTTAGATGAAATCAGATTTAAAACCTCAAATTTAGCTGGGCTGCATATCAAAGAGACACTCTCGCTCGACTCTCAAAGGCAGAGCGTTATTTTCTCCTCCGTCACTGAAGGCCTACAGTAATATTCCTCGCCGCGTATCGGGTTCAAAAAAGCACGGTGAAATTCTGCGACACAGTTTGATTTAGAGGCAAAAAATGTAAACCATTTAGAGGCGAACTCTTTATGGAGTTTAATCCTGCGTTCCATCCCTGGAAGCCGAATTTATATCCCGCATTAGCTATCGTCTCGTCGTAGTATTGCTCTTCTCCTCGTGCGAGCGTTTCGGGGGCAGACGGCGGCCCTATCGCTCACGAGCACATGCACACACGGGTATTATGGGCTTATCTCATCTCGCGCAGCCCGTGCTAGGCCGCGGCTCGGTCCTCCGGGCTACTTTACTAATAACCTTTTTCTTATCAGGCACCCTGCACCTCTGCCTGTGATCAAAGACCCAATTAATGGAGCGGGGAAAGGTGAAGCATTCAAATAATAGAGACAGCTGTTTTTCTCTGTTTGAAAGAATCCATTTGTATTGTTATCGGTGGAGAACAGTTCTCCAGACCTCGCTTAATTGAGGGTCTGTCAATTCTCGCCACTTGATAAAAAACGAGAGTTGAAACGCGCGAAAGGTGGTAAGTGGCAGGAATATCAGTGTTTCAACTCATCCTCGGCTTTATGATCTCTTAAACGGTAATAAACGCAGATAAGAGGCGTGAGAGCTTCACAAAAGCATAGACCTCTCGGAAGATTCCTGCGATTCTCTGAAGGTTTTGTCATGGCTGAGCGAACGACGAATCCCGGGGTTCATTTTGGCGTGGGGTGGGGGGGCCGCAATTATAAAGGCTTTCGGCCGGGACGAAGGTAATTGCTGGACTAAATGTGTTGCCTTGTCAATGTTGCTGTCACATTTCTGGACAAAGTGGGCTGAATATTTGACGTATTAACATTTCAACATTAGGTAAAATGTAAAATGGGGGACATGGGAATTAAGTGACACTTTAAATACAGACCTTCCCTTCAGAGAGCATTTACTCTTCAATTCCCAAGGCCACTTATGTTGGGTGTAGCTGGCATTTCAAAGGGCTTTTCAAAGCCTAATTTCACCTCAAGCTTTTCTCCATTCACGTATACAAATATACTGAAGTACAATTTACTCAATCTTTAACAGTATGTCTCTTACTTGAAGTAAAGTTTTAGGTTTGGACACATTTGTTGTAAAAAGGCCATTTAAATTGAGCTTAGAAATGCTTCAAAGTATATAATTCCTACATATTCTGACCAGTTCTATGACATTTCCAGTCCTTCGAGGTTTCTATAGAGATTGCACATGAAAAAAATTAGGCTTGGTAAATCATAATCATGTGATATTAAGTCATAATTATGACACAAGTCAAAATTATATTGACAAAGTTATAACTGACAAGCAATTATAGAATAAAAAGACAACAAAATCGAGATATGTTCAATTATTACATAAAAAGTCAAAATTGTAAGATGAAAAGTCATAGTTATGACAAAAACTATTATGAAAAAAAGTTGAAATTATGACAAAGCCAGTTCTGACTTGGCAAAACTACAAATTCTGAGATAAAAGGTCAAAATTGTGTTCTTATTATGTATACTTTATATGTCATAACTGTGATTTACCAAAGTGCAAATAGGCTTCCATACTGGTGAAATTTGTAGCCTGTGGCATATCTAATATATCTGAATATTCAATAATCTGAAAATGTCATATTAAAATTACCATGAGGTTTTAAAATGTTTTTAAGATTTATCCAAAATTGTCCTGGAAATCACAATGATAACATTCCTACATATTTTCCTGCTTTACATAACCATAGGAACCCTGTAAACAATTAAAAAACATACTTTTACTGGTGCTTACCTTCTTACTGTACCATTTCACACAATCTTGAAGCTTTGTATTATAGCACTTCTCATGTTCCTGCTGCTTTAGAACAAATTTATGTTGTATTTCTAATTTGTAAGTTGCTAAATGAATGAATGCGAACGATGCATCCGAACAGAATGTATGCATTTAGAGTATTTAAAAGACAAAAAGAAATCCAGTCTCCAATGCAGGTATGAACATATTTATTACACAGTAAAGAGTACAACAATACCAGAATCATACTGCAAAGATTCACAGACTGACAGACCATTTACTACAGCCCCCAAAAATGAGAGAATAAAATAAAGAAAACAGATTAAACAAGAAACCACAGTTCTGACATAGTAGACTCAAAAACCCTAGAGTATTTGGAAACGGTGTGACAGAGTCCACACCCTCCCAGCCCACCTGTAACCTGTGGTTCATGTTTACGTTAAGTATTGCACAACGACTTTCATGAGTTTTTTTCACAATAAAGATTTTCAAAAAATCCTACGACTGCCCGTCCTGAACCCACCCGGCCATTTCACTTAATGTTTCCACTGTCCCTTTATTATCCCAAAGTTTAATTCACTTTACAAACTGGAGAAAATAAAAACTTAACACCTGGCAAACAAGGCATGCGCAAATTCACCAGCCATTACTTTTCGCTCACGTTTGGTGCGAATTCCCCATAAACACGAACCTAAACGACACTGACAAGCGGCCAAGCGTGTCTCACAACAGAAGACAGAAATGGGGGAAAGGGGGGTGCAGGAGAAGAGGAGGGCAATAGGAATATATCACATTTCTCATCTTTGACCATGGATTGAATTATAGTGTATATCAAATGGAGTCAACACTCTTAAATCCTTTTTTTTGTGTTTTTTTTACTTTGAGTTGACTCAAAGCGAGTTGTACACGTAACAAACTTAAAATGAACATAACATTTTTTTTTATTTTACGTATTCTATTAATTTTTTTTTTCTCATGAGGTCTGCATTGTTACCAAGTAGTGATATGGTTTGCAGCTATATGAGCTTTTAACTTTGGGTTTAAGTCCTGTTCTCATGTGCCCATTTGGTTTGACTAGACCAGTGTCCGCTCAGCGACTGGTGCTCCTAACGTGCTGTCAGAGGTAGAGTGAGACTTTTTGCCACCGAGGAAAAAAGGTTGTAGCAAAACAGACATACTACATTGGGAAGGAGAAGGAGGAGTTACTTAACGCTTCGTCCGTGCTTATTTTATTCAGGTCACCCTGATCAAACGCACTACACTAACTATATGTATTTTTCAAAAATAGTGTTTCAAGACAGCTTAGCTGGCAGGTTCTCTGGCGATGCGGACAGGTGTCTTACACCTATGTTTTTTTGGATTATTTAACCGTAGCATGCCGGAGGAGGCCGGGACTGCGTCCAGAGCCAGCCGCTCCTTCTAAGAGGTCAAATGCGCAGCGTTTAGCACCATGGTTTGGGGACGTGAGCCGTCAGAGTGCAGTTAAGTGCCCGTTTAGACCCCTCTTCCTCTTAAGCCATTGACGAGGTTGTTTAGTTTTAGATTCTCACATGGCTTTTAATCTTGAGCTGAAACACTTGAAGGTTTGGTTATGCGCCGTTTATGAACGAGAAGAGCTTCGGTTCGGTTGGGCTGGTTGCCTTTTGGAGCGGCATTCTTATGACAAATCAGTTTCGAGGAATGATACGAAAAGAAAAGCGACGACAGTGAAACTCGCCCTGCAGGATCTACATATGGGATCTGCCTTTTCGATTATTGCTCAATCATTCAGACCGCCTCATCCACACATGAAACTCTCTTTTCTTAGGAACTGCTACATGGTTTTGAGTGGCTCCTCCTCCCTATGAGCTGAATAGGGCTGGTCTTGGCTCTGGACAGGGGAGAGTTAAAGGTTTTCAAATGGAAACATTGCTCAGTGTGGCTTCCCCTGATAAACACATGGAGAAAACAAGAATGCATTGGAGTCTCTTTTGTCATGTTTAAATCTTGGATAAAATCAGGTTTTGGTCCTTCATGTCTGTCTTTGGCTGTCTTCCATGTTAATTATTTTGTAATACTGTGTATCCTGGTGCTCTGCAATGTTAAAGCTGTCTGTTTTACACCTCTGCATTTGGAAAGTTAGTTTCTTAGTGTCTTTTTTGTAAATTTTTTTCTTTTTTTGTAGAAAACAAAAACAACATATACCATAGCGTTCAGTATGCATATGCATGCACTGTCCTTAACTATTCAAAACAACATTTTTAGAAAAAAATGTTAACAAAAGCAGATTGTGATACTTCTGTTTTCTTTTTTTCTATTTTCTTTTTTTCCCCTCTTTTTTTTCATCGATTTTTCTCCATTTTTTAACAAGAAAATCACAGATATGTAACGAAGCACTCCAAAGATAACCTATGAAGTGAAGATCCCTATGGAAAAAAAAAACTGCCAAAAGAAGCATGCTGAGAGAAACCGTGACAGTGCAAATACATTTATGTACGTCCCATGTACAAAAACATTTATGTTAGCATTCCATGTAACATGCTAGTTCTCAGAAAAAAACATCTGAATGAGACTAAAGTAGCAGCTCTGAGAGATAGCGTTTGTCTTTTGAGGACAATGGGAAAAGTGTTTTTTCTTCTTAGAGAACTACAAGGGGACTAGCACAAACACATACGAATAGAAAAGCAGCTTGCGAGAGAGAGAGCGAGGCGAGAGAAAAAAAGAGAAAATATGTTCTTCCTTTTTGCACCTAGAAAGACTAAAAAGTTGTGACCGTGGTTTAAACTATTAATGCGTCGTCACAATTGTCCAGCACATGTACAATAAATAACCATTGGAGACGACACAGGACACAAGTGTTTAACACAATGAGATCTAGAGGGGCAAAAAGAAGCAGAACGGGGTTAGAGATTAGGACAGAACATAGGCAGGACAGGAGAGGGCTCCAACAGCCAGTGATTTATGGGTAATTTCTCAGCCCTTTGTTTCCCAGTGGCTGTCACAGTGAGGTTCTGACAGTCCTGCTCTGGTGGGCCGATGACTTCACTTCCTGTTTTGGGAGCTGATGGAGTGCATTTGGGATCAGAGCTCAGAGCGCATCCTTCATTACGCCGTGTGGTACTCAACATCCAGCACGGGCCCTCCTCGCCCCTACATTCCTCAGTGAAACAGCCTTTTATTTCTCAGACCATTGACCTGGATATTATCTTGCAGAAGAGAGACGAACATCTGCGTTCCTTCACAATCCGCTGCACATCTGCAGAGTTCAGTGCGCGAGCGAGAAACGCCATCCGCCGTCTACTCCACCACGTCCGATGCAGATGCCCTTCATGGCGTGTTTTTTTCCCTCAACAACGTTGTGTAGACTTCTTTACAAGGAACGCTGTCTTTTTGTCTTGATAATATTCGGAGTCTTTGCTTACATCAGCTATGAAGTATTTCCTTGGTTTTTGTCATTTAAAGTGTCTTTTAATGAGGTCAAATAGTTTCATATCCCAGCTACTGGATAAAGAGCTTTGAGAACAGAATGAAGGAGGAAAAAAAACAATACAAACAAACGTAACGAAGGGGAGGTCAGATATACTCATCGAGAGGTCTTGGCTGTCTACTCCATTTGTCTTCTTATTTACAAGAATGTAAGAGAGCCACAACAACAATAAAGGACATTATCAACAATAATCGATAATAGTTGTAGTAACAATAAAGAACAATGAGAATTTCAAACAAAGAATATCTTTGCGTTCTCTATCATGGCAAGTCAATATGACCCGAAATGGACCTCCTGTGGGCTAATCGCCCTAAGTACAGTCTCTTCTTTGTTAGTGCGCTAGATTTAGCATTTTGGAGCGAGTGAGGCAGGTGAGTCAGTCCCCGGTCGGCTGAGGCATCAGGAACGGCCTGCTCGGGGATCTAGCGTGGCGTGGTCTCTATGGTGGAGGGCGTGCCGGGCGTGGCCGAGCGAGGGGTAGCGGCAGACGGTGTGTCCGCCGGGCTGCCTGCGCCGCTGCTGGGGGTGGCCGAGGAGCTGACGGTGGCGGGGGTCTCACCTTGCTGCTGAGCCTGCAGAGTCTGGCCACATACGTGGTGGTGCTTTTCCCAGTCCTTGTGCTGGCAGAAGGAACCGCAGTAACGCGCCGTGTTGCAGCCGCTGCAGGTCTCGCTCGCCTTGCGCCCGCAATTCCAGCAGCTCTGCACGAGAAAGAGGGGGAAGGGAGGTTTAAGATGTGATATATTTAAAAAAAACTTGCATTTCTTTCCATGGGTATTATCTCAATTAGGAAATAATGGATGCACAGACCTTTGAGAAAAACGAGCGAAAGTCTCGGCTCATTAGCAGCAAACATTTCCCATTTGACTTTAAGTCTAAATAGAGAATTCTGCTTTATTTTTCTTTGGATCTCCCTGCTTTGAAAACACGGAAATAATGAGCTAGCTAGGGAAAAACGCAGTCATTTTACCCAGTTCCACATGGCGCTACGTGAGGACACATTTGTAACAGGTTAACTACAAAACGCTCAAAGATCACACAGAAACTCAGGTTACCACTGTGGCCTCTTTGTGTTTGTCTCCAGGCCAAATAAGAGCAATTATCACAAAGTCTCAAATGCGTCCCAGAGACAAGAAGCCAGAGTTATAAACGGCTACCGACGCAATCCTCCAGGGGGACGTGCATAAACATGGCTCGTGCAATTAAACTCAGATGCATGCCGCCTTTCTCTGCTAACTGATTAAACGAGCCGTACCCCCGCTGTGCGCAGACACTCTGCGCTCCCTTCCCAATTTCCCTCATCCAAATCAGTACCACCTTAACTGTCCACATGTTTCATTTAGAGGAGGAAAAGCGCCGCTCTGCCTGAGGTGATAAATGCAATGTTATATTCCTCGGCTCTGCATGACACCGGGCTGCATGATGAATTATCTGGGACACTATCTCTTCCCCCTGTGCTTTTCATATGATATCCATGTTTTCCTAAAGATTTCCATACTAAGGAGATCGAATGTAAGCCATGGAACTAAAACAGCCCAGCCAAGTAAATCAGGCATGTACACATTACATAAAATAAAATAAACTCCCCAAGATGATATGCAAAATATAATCAATTATGGAATATATTACCATCCCAATGAATCATTGTGCAGTACGTGAATGTTGCAGCTGTTCGCTAATACAATAACAATGTGCGGTAGGCGTACAAGCTGTTACCTCACTAGAGTCCTCCTGCTGGTTGATGACTGACAGCGCGTCCTCTGCCGCTTGTCTCTTGGCATCGGCCACAGTGCGCTCCATCTTGGCTCGCTCGGTGCTGATCATCTCATGGGCCTTGCGCTCGGCCTCTGACACGGCTTTCTGCAGCTCAGACATGGCCTGCCTCTTCACCTCATTCACAGCCTCTTCTGAAAGAAAGAGCACAGTGCTTTTAAGTGTTCAGGGCACAGCAACAGGAACCCAGCAAATAGTTCAGAGAGAATAAATGATGTTAACATAACATAATCTGTCTGCTGTTCATTGTAAATCAGAATTTTCCATCGAAGCTACAACATCTAAATTAACTGGTTTTATTGAAGTTCAAAATATTGTTTGATATGACTAAATCAACCTGTCAAATTTATCAAGTAAATTTTAAGGGTCAGACCAGGAAGAAATACATAGCTGCACATACACTTGATATCTCACAACAACAGCCAAAGATGTATGTATATATGTATGTATGGCAGGCCTAAAAAAACAATTGAAAACCACACTAATGCACATTCAATAAATTGAAAGTGCTTATGCCAAAAACCTCTATATATACATACACACACACACACAATCACCTAACAATAGTATCTGACATTTTAATTCATTCAAAGTATCTCAACAGCTAATTCTCATGCATTTTGAAAACTAATTTTATGTTGTTTAATTGATCCTATTGGCTTGTTTTGTTCAAAAGCAGCTGAGAGATTAATCTGGGGATTAATTAGAAACATCAATTTTTATTTGAATGGGCTCAGATGACTTTCTGTGTTTGCTGCATACAAATAAACAAGAAAAAGTGCTTTTGTTTTGCCTCAAACCAAAGACTTGACTGTAGTGCACAAGGCAGATTACAGGTAATCCTTGATATTTTTCCCTCTGAAGTATAAATGTATTTCCTTGAACTCGTACTTTATCTGTACTTTTACATTGTTATCCCATTAACCGTAAATACTTCTGGCTGGAAAACTCATCTCAAGAGCAGACTAGGGTTCTTTTTTTGTGTTTGTTTGTTTTCATTGTTCAAGGCTGCAGCCTGACTAATTGCATATGCAAATCGGGCAATTTATATTTAAATTATGCATTTCAATTGCACCCCCAAAGGCCCATGCAGATCAGGATATGGCACGGTGCGAAAAAGGGCTTGAATATACATCGCCTACGGTACGCAATCTTTCTATAAAAAAAAAGGACATTCACCCCTTATTACACTGTGGCAACTTGTGAAGACTGCTTTAAGGCAGTTGTGACTCTTAAACACTTTTAGCTTGGTTGTGTAACCATCACTAGAGGCGTACAATGGTTTTGAAAAAGGCATGCTGTTCTTGAGGAGTTTTAATAGACTAAACTGTCATGGTAGTCTCTTGTTCTGCAGAAATGGATGGCTGTGGTTGCGCAGACCCTCCTCCCCAGTCTTAAATATGAAGGATTATAGAGCCAGGGACATTTTCATCAAGACTGGACTGAATTGTAAAACCATGGTGGTTTGGTGCACAAAGTAGTCCTCTTGATGGGCTGAGGTCACGGAAAATGCACCACACTCCCTGATACATTTTACTGCATTTATATATGACTATTCAGATGGAATTTCAATCTGTGGTGATTTGTTTAGGGTGTTACTATCGCCGTTGTGATGCAAAGGTAACGTATTAGCTAAAACTTCGACTTAGACTGTCATTTGTAACATCACTTTCATGGAAAGACTTGTTTGCTTTTATAAAGCCTTTGGTAAGACCACACAGCAAAGACAAACTGCTTTAGCAGATGCCTCTATCGTGTATGAGGCCAAGGTAAACAATCTGCTATTACAGTCCATCACTTGTCGTATTTCACACAGATCAACTGCTCTTTAAACAAAGCCTTTTAATATCTTTATCCGTCTTTTAACCAGCTCCTCTGCTGTGATAAAACAGAGTGCCGTGGAGAGCTGAGAGCCTGTTGCACAGCTAATGGCAGGAGTGCTGAAGTGCTGTAAAGGCTGGGAGCACTTATGTGTCCTGTTCAGCCAGAGCAATAAAAGAGCTTTATGATCTGACATCACTGTTGGAATGTGTAGAGGTGCTTCCAGCGAAGCCAATCACTGAACTGCCCAACACACGACTAGGGGAACATTACAGGAGTCAAACAAAATGCCACAAAAACAGACAGACATTTCAAAACTCACTAAACCTTCCAAGTGTTTTATCAGCTTCTAAAGATTTTTCATAATGTTTGCTTCAAAGAATGTTTTAAATAAAATGCATAATGACTAAACCTTCCAAGTGTTACATCTACTTCTCAAGATTTTTGTTAATGTTGGTTTTAAATTAAATGCATGATGACTAAATCTTATTTTTGTCTTTAAAAGAGAACATTTATTTTCTATTTCTATTGTCATTTTTTGCAAATATGCATGAAAAGAAAACAATAATAGTAGCTTAAAAGCATTACAGGAATTCAATCTGTGAAATATTTAATTTTTTATTTATTAAATGTATCCTTTATTTATTTGTAAATATGCATTTATTTATTTATTGTTCTTCTGTTTTACTAAGATACTAATATTTGTGCTTTTTTGCCAAGTGTCCCAACGTCGTTATATATGCATCATTTCTTGTGCATTTCATTTGAATTTTTCCCCCTGATTTTTCACAAGAACCGCAAACTCAGGAAAACAACTGTTATGTCGAGTTCACACCAGAGTTTGGTGTGACACCGACCAGGTTCCCACCTGACTGCAGTTCTGCATACAAATATCTAACTGACTGATTGAATTTCAGAGAGCTTTTAAATCACAGACAGGCTTTGAAAGAGCTCTGTCTGAATAATTTAGCTTTGATTTTCCACCTGTGCTTATGAGTGTGTGTGCGCATGTAAAAAAAAAAAAGAAAAAGAAAAAAGATGGCATGCTAACCGGCTTTCTTCCAGATTTCTTCAGGTACGTATCCAGACACTGGCCTGTGAAGGAGCTCCCTATGGACATCTGGAAGAGAGAGAAGAAAGGACACTTCATTTACAATGAACTCAATATATGGTACAACACAACTGACTGTAAATCTGTTCTTTTTAAGATCAGACATATCAGTTTTAAATAAACAAATAGATGTATGAAATAGAACATACTCTTTTCAGGTGAAAAAGACATCTCAGACAAACATCTTGTGCTGAATAAGTGTTACCTAAAGCATTGCTTTCTTGGCTGGCAGGGCTCTGTTGTCTGGACTGACTGCTGCTGGAGCTGCTGGTCTTTTTAAGATCTTCAGCATCACTATAACGACGGATCCAGTAGTTGAGCTCCTCCCGGTCGGCCTCCTGGCACCTCCTCAATACCGTCAGTGAGCGACGTGTCTTCTCCACCATATCCATAATGCAGTTCAGGAGCTGCGGGGGAGAAGCAGGCAGAATGTTACCAACACAACATCTGCTCTAAATAGAAATAACAAATTTAGATATAAAAACATGATGTTAAAGGCTGGCATTGAATGATGACTCACACCTCTATATGTTTACAGTCACTAAAGCACTAATAATGCCAACCCCTGACAAAAAGTTAATGCTCTGAAGTTGCTCTTTTATAGCTCAGGAGACCTTACAACTTAAATAACAACTGATGTTTCTCCTAAAACTTATTAGAAAAAACTGTACACAAATTAATTTAGATATTTTAGAAAACTTTGAAAGACATGTTTGCATTCATGTTAACATCTTAGATTTTGGTATCTTTCACAAAAAAACAGGAGACTTGAAGCTAAAATCTCCAGTTGAGCTCAATATAATCTCATTGTTGTCTAGAAGATTGCAAAAAAACAAAAAAAACAAAAACATGCAAACACAGAAACGTACCAGCAAACACACTTTTTGTGTCGTATTCTCTCTCTCACACACACATACTTAGGATAGTAATAAAAAATGTTATTACTTTTCTTACATGGTCAAGGTGCTTCCACTCTTCTGCCCATTCTCTGTCTGTAAGTCTGTGATCTATGACTTCCTCCTGGCGCGTGCTGCCGTGCATCCCTGACACAGAACGAGAGAAAAAGAAAGAGCGAGTGTTAAACGTGTTACTATTTGGGCCTCGGTTTTCCATTTCTCTTGCTTGCCCTCAGCGGCATGTCGTGGCCGTCTGTTTCACAGCCATAGCTCACCCGCTTCCTGACATCCTCCATCGCTCACACACTCTTCATTCCTCACATGCTCTCATCCCTCACTCCTCTCTCCCATGCAGCCTGCGGGCACGCTCTCTCGCTCTCTCCACACAGCACCAGAGCTGCCAGGCTTATGCATATCTCGTGCATATATCACTGGCTAACGTGCTTGAGTATTTTTAGCACATTTAAACCCGATATGGAGAGTTGGTTTTATGTAAACCTCAAATCATTTTTAAAAGAGTTTATGTTCCTGATCCAACTAAGCCTCGCCTGGTTTAACTTCTAAGAGTCTGAGTGGCATGCAGTGGACTTTTGATGATTTGAGGCATTGGCAAAGTCAGCCTCGGAGAATGGGGCTTCTGTTGCTTTTATTTTCTCGAAATAATCTGAGAAATGTATTTAAGGTTTTACAAAATCCATCCAAAATAAGTTTTTGTTCACATAATATGAATACTGTGTATATTTATTATGTATATATAATTTATGAAAAATATGTTATGTTTATATGTTAAAATAAATTTAAATATAAAATATAAGAATATAAATATATACATGTAAATATTAAAAAAATATTTACTGTATGTGTGTGTATTTACAGGTGCATCTCAATAAATTAGAATGTTGTGGAAAAGTTCATTTATTTTAGTAATTCAACTCAAATTGTAAAACAGGCTCAGGAAACCTTTGCAGGTGTTTTGAGTTGATTAGCCGATTGGCATGTCACCATATTGTAATTTGTTGAGATAGTGAATTGGTGGGTTTTTGTTAAATGTGAGCCAAAATCATCACAATTAAAAGAACCAAAGACTTGAACTACTTCAGTCTGTGTGCACTGAATTTTTTTAAAAACACGAGTTTCACAATTTGAGTTGAATTACTGAAATAAATGAACTTTTTCACGACATTCTAATTTATTGAGATGCACCTGTATATATACATAATAAATATACCCAGTACACATATATATATTATGTAAACTACTTTTATTTTGGATGCGATTAATCGTTTAACAGCACTAAAAAAAGACTTTCTGTATGTCTACTGTCTTGTAATTATTTTTAATTTTAATTTACATTTTATTATCAGTTATTATTTATTTAATTAAGTAAGCACCTTTTCCTTTAAAAAAAACCCTTCTACAGTGATTTTCTATATTCCTGGTGTCTATTAAAGACTATGAACTGAATTTGAGCCTCATTTTATTTGAAACTTGTTTTTACCCTCAAAATTTATAGGGGTCTTGCATCAAAATGGAATATGTTATTCACAAAAAGTTTGAGGATTGGAGGCATTGGTGACCGCAGCCGTGGAGAAGGACTCTAACAATCTTTCACAGCACAGTAATGCTCTTATTAATGACTGTACCCAGATGCTGCTGTAATCTCTCTCTTACCCAGAGGCCGAGGGCGGTCGCGGAGCTCGCGGTGGTTGGGGTGGCGATAGGAATCTCTGTAGTGGTGTGCGATGGCCATGTCGTCCAGACGGTAGTGCTGTGGAGGGGGCGGGGTGGGGTGCGGCAGGCCGTTGGGCTGGTAGGAGAGCCCGCTGGAGGGGCTGAAGCGCTGGCCAGGGCTGATAGTGCAGGGCCTCTTGTTGGGGTGCTCGGGATGGAGCGGCTCCCGCTCAAAGCCGTTCTCTTTGGTTCTGGAAGGAGACAGAAGTATCCAGAGTGAGGAACAGGAAGAAAGGAGCAGAAGTGTAAGAACACTAGACTGATATAAACTGATAGATAGAACAGTAGAATGACAGAACGATAGATAGAACTATAGAAACAACGACAGATAGATAGATAGATAGATAGATGATAGTCAAGTCAAATCAAATCAAGTCACCTTTATTTATATAGCACTTTTAACAATACAGATTGTGTCAAATGATAGAACGGCAGAACGATAGCACAGTAGAATGATAGATAGATATATAGATAACTAGAACGATAGATAGAATGATAGAATGATAGATAGATATATAGATTGCTAGAATGATAGAACGATAGATATATAGAACGATAGATAGAACGACAATGATAGAATGATAGACAGAATGACAGAACGATAGAACGAACAACAACGATAGAACGATAGATAGAATGACAGAACGATAGATAGAACGACAATGATAGAATGATAGAACGATAGACAGAATGACAGAACGATAGAACGAACGACAACGATAGATAGAATGATAGAACGATAGACAGATAGAATGAACAAACGATGGAACGAAAGATAGAATAGATAGATAGACCGATAGATAGAATGATAGAACGATAGCTAGACAGAGATTCTTCTACACAACTGGTTGTCTTTCCAGACATGTCAGGGAAAATGATGACTCACTAGTGTCTTTTATTTTTGTGTTTTACCACTCCAACAAGACAGACACTGTCTGACATTGAGATGTCTTCTGAGGACAGTGTGTTCATTGATGTAATGTACTTTCCTCCGCTGTGGGTCGAGGGAGAATGTGAAACTGCACCTAAGGCAGTAAGAGTCTGTCATCTAATGTGCTAAGTAGAAAAGCAGCTTCAATGCCTCCGTCGAGCACTTTGTTGTCAGTAAAAAAACTTGTGTGGTCTTGACAGAGCACACAAGGACCGTAAGAGATGTGCACTTACAGGACTCGCTCTGTGCACCTAAACCTTAGGGCTTTCACGTTGCTCTGCCCTTCACTTTCATGTGTCACGGGTCCAGGTGTTCGCAGATGCTGGTACTCATGTGAGTCGCTGTGTGTGTGTTGTGAGGCGGTCGTCCCTCAGTTACCTCTGAAAAACACTGAACTTCCTAATGAGCTGCTTTTATGAGCTGCTAATGTGCATCCATCACCGTCCATATGCTCCTCAAAGCCACCTCTCTCCTCCACCCACACCTCCAAAACACAGCTGCCTTTATTTTACCCCAGTCTCATACATATTAATACCAATTCTAATTCTATCTATTCTTCATGAACTTGTGTCTCTGATTAAGGTACGGTATGTGATTTCCATGTGCTCATGTCTCCCATGTCTTTTTTCCCATCCACAAAACGTCTTTTTTGATCTATTAATTTATTTTCTTTGCAATTTATTTATTGTATTTTATTACACAGGTCTGAAATTCCCAATATTACTTAGCAAAATTAATTTTTATACTTTATATTTTTATTTGTGTAAAATAGTCTTTAATTCAAATGTATTTAAAATTGTGTAATGTTTTCATGTGGCACATGCTAAACAAACAAACATGAAAATAATTATAATACAAAGAAAATAAATATAAATAATATACAATACAATATAATATAAAATATATACAATATAAATTATTATAATTTTTTTATTCAGCAAGGATGTATTCAATTAAAAAAAAAGAGAGTAAATGCATTTATAATATTAAAAAAGTTTCCTATTTTAAATAAATGCTGTTCTTTTGACTAGGTCTGCCACTAACGACTATTTTTATTTAGATTAATCTATCAACTAATTTATCGATTAATCGATTAATCTAAACGATTAATTTCCCACCAAAAATCAACAATTTTACTATATTTTATTAAACCAAATGAAATCCAAATTTCTATGAAATCCTTTTTTTAAAGCAAAAGTGAAGTGCAACATAAAGTGCAAGAAGCAAGTGTCCATCTCATAGTCCAAATCACTGAAATCAAAGTTCAGTATTATAGTGTAAGAATGACAACATATCCACGCGTTCTAGTCTACTAATAATACAATTATAATGAAAAAAAAACACTTTTTAAAGGAGTATTTACCAGAAATGTTATTTACCAGAATTTATTTAGGAAAAAATTTTAAATGTGCAGTATTTCTGAAAAGAAAGAAAGAAAAAAAAACTAAAAAAATATATAACAAATCAATTAATTGGAGATGCTTTTAATTATTAAAATCGAATGCAACCATTAAAATGGAATCCAGAAAATAATGGAAAACAGAATTTGGTAAAGATAAAACTGTAAAACTCAATTAATTAGACAGGCTTTTTGATTAATAAAATGTAATTTTTAACCATTAAAACAGTATAGAAAAATGAAAATGGAAAAAAACTGAATTTGGAAATAAAACGGATTTCATTTTTTGTGGTAATAAAAATAGATGTAAGTGAACAATAGCCTTTAAAATTACTTAAAATACATATATAATAACAATGATGCAATAATAATTAGTTCAAATAAAATATCAAAAGCAAGAAATCATATGGTTTTATTGAACAAAACTGTTAAAATACATAATGTATTATAAACAATAGCGCTAATGTACATTACGCATTACAACAAAGGCCTGCAGAGGGAGCCAACGGCCTGACGATTATTTTTAAACATTTCTGTGCGATCTAATCCTTGTTTAATATTGACCAAGCACCATTTAATTCAAATGTCCACTTAATCTTTAATATTTAGCCATTTCTTTAGGACAGAAATGCTATAGCCACTGTAATTAAAAGAATATGTGGATATCAAAACGTGTAAACTCAGAGTGAGGGTTTGAGCTTTTATTTTGAAACCGCGATGCATTCTCCTGTGTTTGCGTAGATTTATATATGATTTACCTTACAAATCTGATGAAATGGCGCATGTTGCGTTCCCAGATGAACGTTATAATAAACCCAAACTCACAACAACATGCAGAGATGGAGTTTGAGATGCTCCACACAAGTAAATGATAACAGCTCCTCTGGAACTACTGTGAACGGAGCCGCTGTTTGACGCACGTACTTAACCTACATGCATGTAAATAATTAAAGTGCATATACTGTATTAGAACTGCATCGCATATAATTATTTAATTAAATCGTCGCGTTTGTGAATTCACAATTATGCTTAATTATGATTTTTAAATGAGTTAAATATATCATGCAGCATTGGAAAACAGTCTAATAATGTGTTTGATGGATTCTCGTCTGTGAAATGCGCCACTTCCAGTATTTTGCCGGTTAGTCGACACGAGCAAAATGAAGTCGAGGATTTAAAATAATCAAATAGTCTAATATAATCGATGAATCGTGACAGCCCTACTTTTGACCTTTCTGTTCCTCAAAGGATCCTGAAAAAAATATCACATTTCCATAAAAATATTAATCAACACAACTGTTTTCAACATTGATAGCAATAAGAAATGTATATATATAAAAAAAAAATTCTCTACTGTATACTGTGTCTGTATATAGTGCATTATTTAATTTTCTGTTTTTCTTATATTAGTGTTATATTCCATCTCTACTGTGTTATTCCTACATATGTCTGCACTATCATGTATGTTGCACTATGTCCGTACTTTCTTCTGCACTGGAAGCTCCTGTCGTCAAGTCAAATTCCTTGTGTGTGTAAACATACTTGGTAATAAAGCTCTTTCTGACTTCTGACTTTCTAAATATATATATATATATTAGGGCTGTCAGTTTAACGTGTTAACTTAATTAATTAGTTATGAAAAAATAACACGATTAAAATATTTTAACGCCGTTAATGCACTGGCCCCGCCCCCAGACCTGTACGTCATCTTACATTTCATACAGTTGACTGTTGACAAATATGAGAATAAATGCAGTTATGCCCTAAAATTCAAGATATTGGGGCAAGAATGCTCCTGTATGAGTTTTTGTCTCATATTTATATCATATGATAAGCGATATCACACGAGCAGGGAGAGCAGTATTACACGAGTGCTGATTTTGTCCCGAATATCACGAGTTTAAATATGATTTTATACAACAGTTCAGTAAATAAGAAGTTGATATTGTGTTATATTTTAAACATATTATTATGTGTTTTTGCTCAATTTTGCAAAGAATATATTACCTTTAAAATAAAGCCATAGCAGAATTGTTGTGCGTCTCTGAGCAACACAGCAGTGTTTAGTTACTGAATGAATCTGCATCAGTAGTGCATTTATAAAGAGAGCCATTTACTTCATTCCTGAATGAATCAGCCGTTTGAACGAATCGAATGAAGACATTTAACGCCACCTGCTGGCAGACTTAGTTTCTTATTTAGAGTATCATTTAATTAATACAAATAATAATAACATTAAAGGGACAGTTCACTCAAAAAATTAAAATTCTGTCATAATTTACTCTCACGTCCCTCATGTCATTCAAACCTTTCTTTTGTGGAACATAAAAGAAGGTATTTATTTTCAAAGACTATAGAATACCCTTAAAGGGACTTTGGCATTTTGAAGACTGTTGGTAACAAAGCTGTTTTGGTTACCAATGACTTTCATTGTATGAACAAACAATACTGAGATGTTTCTCAAATGATCTTCTTTTATGTTCCATCGTTTATGTTAGGCCGTTGTAGCCTAAATGTTTATGTGTAATAATTTTGTTGTTGTTGAATGAAATAAGAATATTTCTAAAGCTACAATTTGTAATACTTGATACTTTCTCATTTAACACAAAAATATCTTTAAATAATCTTTTGTGGGTATTTTCACAGTCAAATTTATTTTGCGATTAATTGCGATTAATTAATCGAAACATCAAGTAATTAATTCGATAAAAATGTTTAATAGACTGACAGCCCTAATATATATATATATATATATATATATATATATATATATATATATATATATATATATATATATCAAAGAGAAAGCAGTTGTTTTAAATTGAAATAATATTTTGCAGTACTACTGTTTTGTGCTGTATTGTTGATCAAACAAATGGAGCTTTGATGAACATATAAGACTTCTTTCAAATACATTAAATACAAATCTTACAGAGGCCACATTTTTTTACTCTATACAACTAAGATCTCATTGACAGGCCTTGTGTGTAAGCATTTTAAAATGCCAGGTAACATCTTAAATTACCTTAGTTTACAAGACTGTGGGGATCATTGACAGCTGTGAACTAAATCTGAACCTCATTTTGAATTCACTTTTTTTTTGGATTTTCAAATATATAAGGGTTGTGCAGCACAATGGAATATTTTATTCAAATAAGTCTCGGCACACATTTCTCTTCTAAATGAGGCGAGTCGTACTAAGAATGCATTGTGGGGTGCGCTTCTCTCCGTAGCCGTTTCCCGATTCCTTTGATATTAATCAGACTGAAGTGACCGTATATTGTGCTCTGTGATTAAGGACAGCATTGCTCCCTTTCAAATTCCAATATTGCTTTCTCTTTATTTTGCACCTCCTCATTCTGAGTGCAGAGAGTCGAGTCGAGCTGAGCCGAGCTAAGCAGAAATAGAAGCGCTTAGCCAGCCGTATACGAGCTGAGTCTAATCTGTATGTGTTATCAGCCATGTCCCTAGGCTCACCTAGCCATACATTAGAGCTCACGCAAAAATGCAGGTATTACATTAAAAAAAGAGACACATATAAAGAAAGAGAAAAATAGAGAGCTGTATATTCTTCTCTAATAACCATGGGGACCTGAGCTGATATGTATTCATATAAGATAGCATATTAAAAATGGTATTTCCTCTCTGAAAAGAAGAAATAATTCTGAGCTCCTGGGAGTGAACTGGTATATAAAAGCTTTTATATCTTTTCTCTCAGGCCGCAACAGACATGTAGCCTTGCTCTAGTTTTATAGTGCAAATTCTCACTCATGTTCATCTCAACAGGAAGCCTCTATAGAATCTACCTGCATTCTCCAGATGTGTCTGGTTCCTCCTGGTTCTGCTCCATTAAAGGATGAAAACCCAAATGATGCATGACAATATAGACACTCATAACCTGCTGCAACATTTCTACAGCCCTCCAGCTGTTTTACAAGCATGCATTTTGTGGTCTATAGTTGTGTGTGGGTGCCTAAAGTCCACTTGCTAACAAATGAATGCTCAAATAAACATTTATCGACAAAAAATAAATTATTATCAGATTTTGTGAGAGATTTTTCATTGTCATTACAACTCACTTTCGTTGATTATGCAGTTTTATACCTTGCTAACTTAAACATTTGGTTTTGTGATTCGGTGATAAACATTCAACATTGCTGTTGTGAATTTAAACTGTCAGAATGACTTGTGATAGTCTCTGTGATAAATTTGCTGTCTTTTTTTAACGAAAACATAATATTAAATAAAAGTAGAAATGTATTTACATTTATACTTATAAATTACATTAAAAAAAATTATTTGTATTTTGTCTCAAAGCAAATTAAATGTTTGGGTTTTTTTGGCAAGGGAAAATATAGTGTGACTCTTTGAATTCCAACAAAACTACATGACTGATTGATAATGATGTTCATTCACAGTTCGCTCACCTGTCAGGCGTTCTTCTCTTGCCGTTCTCGTTGACGTCCATCAAGAGTTCAGACGAGTCGACAGGTGACGTGGTGCTTGTGTCCAACAGGAGTTGCTCATGTTGGGCGAGATACTGAGCCGGGTTCTGCTTGGCCAGCCGTGCACAGTGCACCAGCTCCCTCTGCAGTAGCGGCAGATTGGCCTGAAGGGGGAGATAGCGGTCAGGATGTAGCTGAGCAGATGTAGCACTATGAAGCTGTCCACAGCCAGAGCCTCTAAACACCGCTTTTTGTTTACTCATTATTATCATTACAGGTACATTCTTCCAAAATAAAGACACTCTCGCACCGTTTCGAGCAGCACTCTATTGTGACCTGAAACATGCATTAGTGCCCTGGGCCCTTGATATGAGCAATCATGGTCAACATAGAAAGTGACATCTTCAAAGCAGATGGTTTGGGGTGGGGGGGTTGGGGGGGGACACGTTCGCTTTCTGTCTGTCTCATTTCCTCTGCATCTCCGTGGTGATTACTAGCTAGCTTGGCTTTCTCTTGGAGGCACTTGGAGGGCATCGCCGCTTCAAAGACACTGAGGAGCATTTTCACGGCAGATGAAAGGTTTTTGTGAATCCCCATCCAGCAACAGTCGGACTATTGCAGCATCTAAACAGCACAAGGTGTTAGTTGGAGGATGATGTCTATTTTCTCTCTTTCTGTGCTTTCTTAATCTCTGTTTTCTTTATTTTCTTTCTCTATGGCCTGTGACTCTGATCTAAGACTATAATCAAACATCTTTTCAGATCTGGAATATTCTTCAGTGTACTCCCACTGTGCGCCTTTTCAGTGATGTAATGGCTAAAATTAGGAGCGGTGCGTTGATTGAATATTGAACGAAGCACAATGAAAGCACAGAGTTTAAAGAAAATGTGGCCAAAATTTTGCTGGTCATGATGAAGATTAAATGGCAAAAAGAAAAAAATGAAAACATAAAAATGTAAATAAATAAAAGTTATTCTGATTTATTTTAATGATGATAATGATAGGGATTGTTTATAAAGGACTGCCTGGTCGCCAGCTGTATGAGGTAATGGTCTGTTAGTAGTTTATGCTGATAATTACCAGAGGCCAGTGAAATTGCTTTGACCCTCATTGACCTCAGACTTTCATTAAATGGAGGTCCTCATAGTTAGTGACAGTTCACATACACCATGTACACTGCAAAAATGATTTTCTTAATCAGTATTTTTGTCTTGCTTCTCAGTCTTATATCAAGAAACATTTACTTGAGAAGCAAAATGACTTAAGAATTTTCTAAAAAATTAATCAAAATTAATTAACGTTATGAATAAGAAATACAATATCTGCCAATGGGGTAAGAAAAATAAAACTTGTTTTGTTTTTACACTATTGGCAGATATATTTCTTATTTAAACTCCCCTAATTTTGACACATTTTATAGAAAACAAGACTTGATATCACAAGTAATTTTGCTTTTAATCTTAATTCATCTTGCTTTAAGAATGTTTCGATATTTTACTGGAAAACAAGACAAAACACTGAGGAAGAAAGTAATTCTTGCAGTGTATTTCAAGATAACGAATAAGAAAAGCTTATTCATCCATAAAAATTAGAACAGTCTAATTTGCAATTTTATTGTTAATCATTATCGATTTTTTAATTCAATCCAGTAAGACTATAAACATGCAAAGATTTGACATTTGCTTTGATTATGTCTAAGTGTGTTCTCCAGCTCCTGTGTGGTCCATTAGCACACAGCTAGTTGGAAACCAGCATATCAAACACAAGCCGCAAAGCAGTTTGCCACGTATATGTAATCCTCACTTCCTCTGCACCGCTAGCATGTGGTGAAGCGCCGACTATGTCACGCTGAGTACGTCTCTGAGCAATGAGGCACAGAGCCGCAGAGGAACACATGTGCTTACAGGCTTTATGGAGCCTGCTGAACGAAACGGCGGCTAAATATTACAAATTTATCAGACGAGGAATCCATTTACAGAAATCATAAACAAAAGCCATCAGCACAAAGGCCGTCAGCTGGCGACGAATTTGGATTACATCATTAGTGTGATGCACGCTGCCCTTCCTGTAAACACTTCCCCGCAAAACCCAACTCTGACGGGAGGGTCGCTAGACAACATTAGCCTAATGAAAAAAACGCTGCTAATGCACATTGTTGCAGCTGCGCTTCTGCACACTTATAAAAGCCCCTGTTCCCACAGCCATATGGTATTTGTCATTAAAGGCTCCTTTGAGGAAAACCACTAAAATTAGACGAAAGGGAGAGAGGGAGCGAGACAAAAAAAAAACACAAGTTGCATCTTTGATACCAACCCTCCTGACTGGATGATACAGTAACCATATGGTGTGGAGCTGCGTGAGAGCGAGCGAGCGAGTCAGGGAAGTGTCCCTGTATGCTTCTCTGCTTCCGTCAGCGACCGGAGCAACCTCTAATGGGACCAATTTCTGTGCGACAGAGCCGGCCAGGACAAGCAGTGGACAAGATGAAATGCCTCCGAACGGCGTGTCACGAAAACAGACGGACTCCTTTCCATCATTGTCTAATGGAGTAAACAACACAGATTTGATCCATCCCCACTGGTCGCTTATTTCATTATTATGGAAAGGAAGACGGAAGAAAGCAAAGCACGAGAGAAAGATGGGAAACGGGGAGGGGGGTGAAGGTTAGACAAAGAGGGAGGGAATGGGTAGGTTGGAGCGCAGTGCGTAATAGCTGTCACTTACAAGCAGATGAAAACGAATGACTAACGATTGAGGGTGGATGGATACAGCAGTCACCATATGCTCATGAGAATTTAATCTCTATCAAGCGCTGATGTCTATTTGCAACATATGTCATAAATTAACAAATTATACATTCGCTTTGCAGGCTACAATCATTTTAATCTCGAACATGATAATGTGATAAAAAGATATGGCGTGTGTAACTCAAATACTTCCCATGGTCGAAAGAATAATATGCAGAGTGTTTATTTGAATGGTTCGTGTTAAGTGCTCCAACATAAACAGGCCCTGAGACACATTTAACTGTAATGAAATAAGGGCCGCAGTGACAAATGGGCGGCAGAGAGGGCAAAGGTTGATATTCTCCCAGACAACAGATCGTCTTACTGTGGTAATGGTTTCAGATGTGCCCTGCCCTCCAAAATTCGGCGTGTGAGAAAAGCGAATGAATAAATAGAAACAGTGTATAGTGGGACGGGCCCATATGGTGCTGTTATACTGATTAATGTAGGTTCGCATCATTAGATATTAAAAAATAGGTCCCAAGTGATCAAGAAACCTGATGCCTCTTTGAAACCACGTATCCACTTTGGCCATTTAAAAGCGAGGGATGAAAAAAATGGCTGGGAGAAATATGTACATCTGTGCCTTAGTTGTTTAAATGTTTTCCAGATTGCTTGTGCAATACCTTCAAAAAGGGGATGACAAAAGGTCGGAGTGGGAAGTTGGTCGCTTCTTGCAGTTTGGAGTGGAATTCCTCAATGGTTAGAGTGGAGTTCTGCAGGGAGAGAGGAAAAAAGAGCACGCATGAATACATGTGGAAAACATTATGTGATAATATTACTTATTGGAGGCAAAACTATATCCTGCTGAAGATTGAATGATTTGAAGACTGTAATGGGAGGCATATGGATGGCTGTGGTGAAAGGCCTCATAAGGGGAAGTTTGATCTGGAGGCTTTTACATGTGCATGAGCCGACCGCATCTTCATTGCATCAACAAGCACACACACAAACACATATGCAAACAAAACTACAGATGCAGTATCACACTGCGCAGCTTGCTCTGCGAGATAAAACATGGCATAAACATCGTAATGCACACAGAAGATATGTGGCTTTAAAAAAACGTGTCATTCCCTACCGAAATGAAATATATCTCACCCTTGTTAAACTCGGCAGTGTAAAAAAAAAAGAGCAATGACTAATTTCAATCTTTCCTGCTCTCTGCTCTATCATCTTTTAACAGACTGATAGAACACTATTTTCAATTTTCTACATGTTATTTCCAAGAGAGCTAGCGGAAGGAAAGATGGGAAAGAGAGCGGGAAGTCGTACATTTGAGAAAAATACACAGCTTTTTTTCTCCCCTCATTTCCCAGACCTGAATTTTGTTACATTAGGCTTACATCTGTTCGGCCAGATTGCAGCGGCCTGTTTTGACAGCCAGAAAGCCTCCTGAGCTTTTCTCCAGCATCGGCGGCGCTAATTAAGTGTGTCACTCTTTTCAATAAGGCAGAGTGGGGAGCGAATTAAAAAGAGCCACGGAAGCCAAGGGGACACAAGGAAGCCTCTGCATGTAGACACAGCAAAAAATAAACAAATGCCCGCTGAAAAAAAAGAGCTTTCCTTTGGAATGGCTAATTAAAGCAGCCCTTCTCTAGTACAGGCTGCTATTTCACCATTGTTTATTCCATAACTACATATTAACGAAAATAACGCTGTGGTATAGCTTATGGTACACATCTTGTCAAGTGGATTTTTTTTTTCTTTCTTCAGTTATGTTGCTATACTTAGCTACAGATGTGTTCGATTTGATTTATTGTTGTTGGACAAACCTTTATTTTCTATGATGGAAGCCAAACAAGATTTGGTGGCAAAACCTTTTTGGTGACAAGAAAGCAAAACAAATCAATTTCTACTGTCTGTAAACTTTTCAGGAGACACAATAATTATTAGTATCCTGTCAGAGACAACTGTTTTTTCTTCAAGACTATGAGTCAGAATATACACTTTACGCTATGTTAGAAAATCCTTTCCCATTAAAGTCGAGAAGAAATGGAAGTAGTGACAGATGTTTTCTTCCACATTGCGACGTACATTTGAGTGAAACAGATTATCACAAAGAATAAAATGTACTGTAGGGTGGGGACTTGGTTCAATTCATTGGTTGTTGATTGGAATTTAAGATTTCAGAGTAGGGCTGGGCAATATGACCAAAATAATTATCACATTTTTTTTTTCATACCAGTCGATATCGATAATTATCACGATAAAGTTCAAATCTTTATTTATTTCAAGTTTAAAAGCAGATTTTTGCTTTTAAAGGGGTCATCGGATGCCCATTTTCCACAAGTTGATATGATTCTTTAGGGTCTTAATGTAAAGACTAAAACATACTTTGGTTAAAATTTCTCAATGGTAGTGTAAAACAACACCCTTTTTACCCTGTCAAAAACAGCTCTGTTTACAGCAAGCTGTTATGTTGCATGTTGCTTTAAATGCTAATGATCTCTGCTCACCCCGCCCCTCTCTTCTGTGGGTTGACGAGCTGTGCTCTGAGAGACTGTTTACTTTAGCCGCATTTAGCCGCGAAACTTGCTAACTAGCACGTTATTAGGAAAGGCGATTGCAAAGATTAATAAAAAAACCCGTATATTCACTTCTGCTGTAAGTGAAGCTGGATCACTAATGATTCGCGGGAACATAGACGCATTTAGGTAGATTTGGAGGCGCATTCCCATCAAAAACAAACGTAATCCACTGTGTCTTCAGAGGCTCAGATGTCGGGAGTAAATGACGACTACTATGTTTATTATTACATTCAACAACAAAACACCTCAATCGCTTAGGAGACATTCTTGTCTACATTTGCTCCGGCGTCGAAACAATAGCGGACTGAAAACAGCTCACTCAGCGCTGAGGTAAAACGCTAGTGTCAATCAACAATTGTAGGAGGGGCCTTCGTCCGTGTGACGTCACACAGACAAGAAGCTGAAAACGGCCTGATTTGAAAAAGGGGATATTATTTTTAGGGATTAATTAAAAACACTGAGTAGATTTTTATCATTATAGAGTAGATCTGTACACACACTGCCAACACACATTTATGTTCAAACAACATGTAAAAGTGAATTTAGCATCCGATGACCCCTTTAAGTGAAAGTTGTAAAATCCAGACCGTTAATTGTGGTTTTAAACTACTCTTTATGATCAGAGCATGACAAACGCTTCACATTTTTAAATTCTTTACCAGTCATGTTTCCTTTTATATGGTTAAAAGTTGAATTATGACTGTTTTGAGTTTTATTAAAATAAACCATTGGTCTTCCATAGTAGCATACATTTAGATAATGATAACCACAGTTAAAACCACACATATATCACACCTCAATACCATGGTAAAAATGCAACTATATAGTTTCTAGGTTAATTGCATGAAAAACAGTAGTCTAAATACATTTAGCACAAATGCACAAACATTACAGCTTAATCACAAAAAATACTGTAATCATAGATAAACAGTCCGTGTGGCACGGATTCAAATGAATAGCGCTGTTTCATTCCACTTTTGCCGCATAAACATTGTATCGAACATTAATCGAACTCTTGTTATCGTTTTGTCGAAGAAAATTAAATTGCAATAATTATCGCTTTATCACCCAGCCCTATTTCAGAGACAGGTGAATGCAAACTTGCAAGGGTGGGGTTTAAGCTGTCTAAATGATAAGAGAATCCTGCATATGTCACCAGAAAGAAGCCTATCATTTAAAACAAAGATTACATTTTGACAAAAATAAAAACAAGTAAGTGCCACACAGATTGTGACTGCAGACTTACCACAAGCCCCAACACCAGGGTACGCACTCGTTCTCCGATCTCAGGTGAGATGTCATTGCCGAACTGCTGTAGTGTCGTGAGAAAACGTTTGAGCTTGCTGAGCTGTCTTGCACCACAGGCCGGCGGCAGCTGTTGATTGGCCAGTGAGGACGAAGATGATGATGAAGGCCCATTGCTGAAACCATTGGGTGGAGATGGAGCTCCATTCAGTGCAGTGGGAGAGTGACTGGTGCCATTCGTTACTGGAAAACAGAAAGTTTATTATTTCTACATGCCACAAAGAGAACTGTGGCGTTTATTTTTAACCCAAGCATTATGGAATGATCTAAACCCAAAAGATTCATATTAAACATTGCCAGGAACATTCCTTAAAAAGAAGCAGCAAGCAATCCTTTGTCAAAAATGACACTGGCATATGAATGCCTTGTGACTGACGGTGCTTGAATGAAGCTCTTGTGACAATGGAACATTTGTTTTGAATCAGCTACGGCAGCTTTGAGAAGGAAGCCGTACGTTCTTGCTTCCATACATCAGACATATTAAGTCCAGAGGAGGAAAATACATGTGGTCGAGTGCCCCCCGTGCCACGATGAGAAACATACGCGATGGAGGGATGCAGCTTGGAATCAACGTCTCTCTAATGAGATTAGGCTGCATGATAGCCTCGTTTGCCTGGCCTCCCTCCAACAGAACAGAAACGAGATACTTGAGCTGCATCTGGTAACAATTACATGGAGGGGAAATCAAAGCGCTTGCTTTGTTAAACCTTCAGAATGTATAATTAGAGTCTGCCTTTAAAAAGGCTCCGGATTGCTTCAGACCCGGCTTGCTTTTTGTCTCTTTTTTCATAAGCGCTAATTGCAGAGTCCAACTGATCTGTTTTTAGGGATGTAACATCAGAGAGAGGAATGTGTTACTGCTGTTGACAGCACACCACTGCTCAATTACATTGACATGGTGCTGGGAAGCTGCGACACGGACCGCTTTCATAGCGAGCCGCTCTAGCGCTCCCCTGAGCTGGCATGTGTGATGCTCTTTGTGGCATCAGCCAGCGGGCAGAAGCAAAAATCTGCAGGTCAGAAGACGAGGGGAAATCCTGTCGACTGTAATGAGGGGAGCGCAAAACTACATATTCTTTAAAATCATCAAAGTTGACGGATTATCTGAATGACTAGTCAACCAGTTGGCCTTAAACACTTGTATAATTTTACCACTTTACTTAAAATTTTTTTGATTGTTCAGTGTTTTGATTTCTTTTGTTTCTGTATTTGTTTTGCAATGAAATTTTCTGATCTGTTCTGTCATTCTTTGTCTTTGTAAGCATTAGAAAGGAGCTATTATTATTAGAAGTAGAAATAATTAGGATGATTTATGATGCCTTTCCTCTATCTCTGACATTTAATGATTGCCGTATTTCAGTTATGAAGCAACCGTTACCCTGCACCAATTGACCATGGTAAAATGAGAGAATAATGAAAGTATGAGTAAAGAAAACGAAACAAAACAAAGCAAAATATAGTACGTTTTCTACGGCTAATCAAAAGAAAAAAGTATTAAATAATTTTGGACATAATTATTAATAATCACCCATTTTTAAAGAAGAGTTTAAAGAATAACATTTGACATACAATACATCACATCCAGTTTAGCAGTCGTTTAGCCATGAAAATTCTAATATTTTAATGCAGTTGACCGTGCAGTTGGACTTGAACTTGAAAAATGGTGTACTGACATCTTTGCGCATTTGAAACAAGATACTGTTTGAACTGAGGTGCTACAGCGATCTGTCACGACACATTAAAGAGCCATAAAATGGTATTTATTGTTTGAATTTCTTACAAAATGACTCAATTTGAAAGCTGAGACTTTGTTTTATACCAAAAGTAACCTGCGCTGTCTTGTCTGTCAATCGAAGCTCAAATTGGATCCGAAAATTTGACTGGAACTCCACACAGCTTCCGTACTACTCTCTATTGGATGCAAACACAACTGATTTAATATCTGAAGCACATTTCCTTCAAACCAACTAACTAGACAACAATACTGACACATCAAGAACTGTAAAAAGCCGGAAGATGGATTGGAATTCCAAATTTCGACGTGAAACCCAAATTTTCAGCATGACACAAATACATACCACAATTTTTAAATGAAACAATGCATCTCTATAAACTCACTTTTTAATTAACCAATATGTAAAAATCTGTCCTGCAATGACCTGGCTAGGCTGACTTGGTTAAAATAGTTTAGATGCTGGAAATGTATTTAGATATCCACACTTTCCAAGGAACAACAAAAACAGAACTGGACTCATTTTAAGAAAAGAATTTTAGGTATTTTAGGACTATTTGATACTTTCATGGCATTCATATGCATTGGTCTTCTGTTGAGGTGTCGTAAAAAGCCGGAAGATGGATTGGAATTCCAAATTTCGACGTGAAATCAAATTTTCAGCATGACACAAATACATATCACAATTTTTAAATGAAACAATGCATCTCTATAAACTCACTTTTTAATTAACCAATATGTAAAAATCTGTACTGCAATGACCTGGCTAGGCTGACTTGGTTAAAATAGTGTAGATGCTGGAAATGTATTTAGATATCCACACTTTCCAAGGAACAACAAAAACAGAACTGGACTCATTTTAAGAAAGGAATTTAAGGTATTTTAGGACTATTTGATACTTTCATGGCATTCATATGCATTGATCTTCTGTTGAGGTGTTCATGTATTGGCTGAGTACAGTGTGTGCTAGTACTCACATGCAGTGGGGGTGAAGGAGCTGGTCCTGGGAGCTCCCTGTGTGGTGGGGGGAGGAGGCATGGTGGGCGGAGTTAACCTGGACTGTGTTTTCACATCAGCAGGTGAGTCGGGCATGGTGGAGCGCTTCTCAGTGCGATCTGCAGAAGAAAAAGTGGAACAGTTCTTGTGAGACCTCAGTGATATCCCAACAGCTGCCTCTCCACAGCACCTGAGCTCCTGTAAGATATACACACACCGCTACATACACGGTACACGCCTTTAGAGAGTTCATAGATAGTAACACCAGTCAAATTCCAGCTGTCATCCCCATTTCCCTAATGATCAAAGACACCGGCAATACTCTCATTAAAATGTTTCAGAAATCTGGAGAAGCCCCACAGAGGTCTTCAGCATCTACAACAGACATGTAATGTCAACAGCACCCCGTTTCTCCAGAGAGTGAAGATTTAGTCGCATATGTGAGTGATTTACTCGCATTGTAGAGGGTTGTATCATGTGCAAAACTTGCTGTCACAGTGCTTGTGTGTTACCATGTGTGGCTATGTGCTTACTAGGGTTTGTGAGTGATTTCTAGAACATTGCTTGCTGGTTGGTCTATGACAATCTAGTCTCTAGATATGGCCTGGGTCTATTTCAATGCAATTTCATTGTTTGCCAGGCCAAAAAAAAATCTGATTACTATAATAGCATACCTCAATAAACTGCATGCTTTGCAGTGTCATTCATGTTGTGTAGGATGAAACCTATAGTTCTGAGCATGCTCATATCTCCTAAAAATGAAGTTTTGTTCAAATTTGGTCTAGCAAAGTATTCTGGCCACTTCTGTCTAATTACTTACAGGGTTAGAACCAGTGTTGTTATTGTTAACTCAAACTAAAACTATAAAAAAACTGCTTTTGTTAATAAAGCTGAATTAAAATTAAATATACATATTAAATTGAAAAACTTAAATGCAATAAGAAATGTTGCCTTAGTAACCAAATTTGGGTCTATTTCAATGCAATTTCATTGTTTGCCAGGCCAAAAAAAATCTGATTACTATAATAGCATACCTCAATAAACTGCATGCTTTGCAGTGTCATTCATGTTGTGTAGGATGAAACCTATAGTTCTGAGCATGCTCATATCTCCTAAAAATGAAGTTTTGTTCAAATTTGGTCTAGCAAAGTATTCTAGCCACTTCTGTCTAATTACTTACAGGGTTAGAACCAGTGTTGTTATTGTTAACTCAAACTAAAACTATAAAAAAACTGCTTTTGTTAATAAAGCTGAATTAAAATAAAATATACATATTAAATTTAAAAACTTAAATGCAATAAGAAATGTTGCCTTAGTAACCAAATGACATAAAATAAGTAGAAGTTTAAATGCTAAAATTAATAGAACCCACATTGAAATAAAAATAATTTGAAGCTACATAGAAATATTAAGTGCATAATAAAATAACTAAAATGTAAACTAAAATTAAATTGAAAACTGAATATATAAAAAGCTACTTCAAAATAAATAGTACACAAATAATACTAAAATAACACTGGTCAGAGTTGGTTTGGAGAAGGTCCAAAGTACTAAATCATGAAACTTCTGTTGCTGTTGTTGTTGTTTTTGGCCAAGCACCAACAGTGACAGTTTTTAGGGCATGTGCATCCTTTTTTATATACTTTAAAACCCTAGACAGCACAAAAAATGACATCTTGATGCTGTTTACTCCAGAAGGTCATGACTAACGCTGTGGTCTCATTTTAGTTGTTTTACAATATCAGCAACTGTATTGACCCATCAGCACCCTTGTTCTCTCTATTTCTTACATATACACAGACATGTATGCGTTGTACCAGCTGTGGGAACACTGTGTGTCAGGGCAAGCAGCTGCCCTTCGTCTGTGGCGTGTAGTCTGACTTTTCCCGATTACAACTGTCCTGGGTGTCCCTTTGACTCTGATAACAGCAGGGGCTCCTGTTTAACCCCTTCTTTTTTTACACACCATTCTCTTTTCAGCATGTTATACTCCACAGAAGAATATTAAATACAGACAGTTGATAATGGCTAAGTACAGTACCTCCTTTCAAAGATGTTTCACAGCTAAAGATAACAGCTATTGTTTTGCTTGACATGTACACATTGCAGTATGATCTGAAAAGAAAGGTGGGTGCTTTTAAACAACAACAGTCAGACCAGGAAAGCACAGGAGATAAAAAAGGTGGGAATTTCAACTCTGTATGGCTCCCATTCCCTAGGCACCTCTGTGGCTGTATGTGTGCACCAGATCCTAAACATATGTGCCTGTGTAGGCTTAATCTGCCCCATACTTGCTCCCCATGCACTTTCAATCCTT
>NW_015505744.1:0-736 GCF_001515645.1 Sinocyclocheilus grahami | reverse complement strand
CAGCAGCATAGCAGCATGTATTTATAGGCTGCTGTCCCTTTAAAACCGACTGCACAGATCCAGTATAATGATACACATCTTCTCAGCTGCTCAGATGTTTGCATTCATGTAAAACATAACTGACTACGTTTACGAGAATGATCGTCGAGACTGGTACTATTGACATAATTCTGTGTGTATGTGTCTGTTCAAACATGAGATGCGAAAGACGAATCAACTCGGTGTTCGCGCAGTCTGAAATGCGTCTCTCTCTCTCTGTGTGTGTGTGTGTGTGTGTGTGTGTGCATGTTTATGTGGTTTACTCTTTTTAACGTCAAGCAATTCTCTGCTATATGTGTCGAACTAAAACGTTGACCTTTTGCAACGTTTTGATTTAAGTAGCCTATTATTAAAATGATTCAGATATCTCACGCCCTTGCAATATGCATATTGCGATATTTAGTAGAGCCTGACCGATATATCGTTTTGCCAATATTATCGGCTGATATGAGCCTGTCGCCGATATATCGGTGAATATGCCGCCGATATGAAATTTTTTTTTACAGAACATATAATGCAGATAAAATGCTTGAAATGGTATAATTACTTAGTTTGTCCAGCAGAGCACGCTCCATTGTTTGCTACTGGCGACCTGGATGAAACGCTTTAAAGCTTAAGTCTTTGAAACTTTGAACGGCCATATCTCTGTAACGGTGTGGCGAATCCGCACCAAATTCGGGGGATCTCTTCAGCTCAA
>NW_015505743.1:714099-716819 GCF_001515645.1 Sinocyclocheilus grahami | reverse complement strand
TGCTGTCTAACCTAATTCAGTGTCCTTGTGTCTCTTTGTGTTTTCTTTATAGCTATATATATATTTTTTTTCCCTCTTTCTCTCTCTCTCACTATAATTTCCTTTCCCCTCTAGTCCCCTCATGAGGTAACTCCCTTAACTCAACTTTAAATCCAGGTCCCGAAACTAGGATTGACTCCTTTCGCCAAAAATGTTTTTTTTTGTCGTAAATCGTTGAGAAAAGCCGTCGACAACCAAATTGAGGCAACACAAGCCGAAATCGTTAGAAACCCAGGGCTAGTCGACACCCCAACACGTACAGCTACCCTCACCTACGATCGACATGACACTGCCACGCGCATTATCTGACCCAACCAAACTTTATGGATCAATTTCCCAAAGGGCTCGATCCTCCACATTGACGATGCAGCATTGTACCACCTTACCGACAAAGGGTATCAGGGCAAACTCGAATTCTCACCCTTCTTCAAACAGAATTCCTTCGTCCTCGATCCAGAATTGGAAGAAAGGATCAAGGAGGAAGGAACGCAACTTATTGATTTGACTCCTGTTGATACAGCTTTAGAAGCTATCGCTCGCCTTCTGCCCGCTGGCGCGGCAATCATTTGGTCTTGGTCTACAGCTGACACAGCGCTTTGCGTTTCTACTATGGTAGGATATGTTGTGACTCTGACACTTGCCTTCCTCCTCCACAAGCGAGTGAACGCCGTCCAAGAGTCTTTCAAAAAGTGCACGTCCAGTGCACGTCCGGCGTCCCGCACATGTTCCGATGTGATAAAACTGACCAAGAACCTGAACCTGAGAACTCAACAAACCTGATTGAGATTAGGTAGTGTGATGGTCTGGGGCTGCTTTGCAGCTTCAGGACCTGGACGACTTGCCAAAGTCTAAGTCAAAGTCCGGATTTCTTCCAAGCAAAGGTCTGGACAAAAAAATAAATAAAAAATCAATCAATACATTTTTATATGTATTGTATTTTTACATTTAGATACATGAGAGGCCATGTGACAAAAAAAAATACTGTTTCTGTTCAGGGTTTTTCTCCTGAAATCTATACTATTTTAATATTTTACTTAAAAGTAGTATCTAGCCTACTAAAAACAAAGTAGCTACAATAATCAAAACGTTCTCATCTTGAGCAGAAAAGAAAGATAACTAACAGTTTCAAAGTTTGTTACATCCTAGCCCTCTAACAACAATTTTCCCAATTATAATTAGGCCTACACACACACACACATACAGTGGGTACGGAAAGTATTCAGACCCCCTTAAATTTTTCACTCTTTGTTATATTGCAGCCATTTGCTAAAATCATTTAAGTTAATTTTTTCCTCATTAATGTACACACAGCACCCCATATTGACAGAAAAACACAGAATTGTTGACATTTTTGCAGATTTATTAAAAAAGAAAAACTGAAATATCACATGGTCCTAAGTATTCAGACCCTTTGCTCAGTATTTAGTAGAAGCACCCTTTTGATCTAATACAGCCATGAGTCTTTTTGGGAAAGACCCAACAAGTTGAAACATTGGTATTTTTAGGTCTCTCCAGAGATGCTCAATTGGGTTTAAGTCAGGGCTCTGGCTGGGCCATTCAAGAACAGAAGAACAGTTGTGGTGAAGCCACTCCTTCGTTATTTTAGCTGTGTGCTTAGGGTCATTGTCTTGTTGGAAGGTAAACCTTCAGCCCAGTCTGAGGTCCTGAGCACTCTGGAGAAGGTTTTCATCCAGGATATCCCTGTACTTGGCCGCATTCATCTTTCCCTCAATTGCAACCAGTCGTCCTGTCCCTGCAGCTGAAAAACACCCCCACAGCATGATGCTGCCACCACCATGCTTCAATGTTGGGACTGTATTGGACAGGTGATGAGCAGTGCCTGGTTTTCTCCACACACACCGCTTAGAATTAAGGCCAAAAAGTTCTATCTTGGCCTCATCCGACCAGAGAATCTTATTTCTCACCATCTCACAACTCCATGCGGGCTTTCATGTGTCTTGCACTGAGGAGAGGCTTCCGTCGGGCCACTCTGCCATAAAGCCCCGACTGGTGGAGGGCTGCAGTGATGGTTGACTTTCTAAAACTTTCTCCCATCTCCCGACTGCATCTCTGGAGCTCAGCCACACTGATCTTTGGGTTCTTCTTTACCTCTCTCACCAAGGCTCTTCTCCCCCGATAGCTCAGTTTGGCCAGACGGCCAGCTCTAGGAAGGGTTCTGGTCATCCCAAACGTCTTCCATTTAAGGAATGGAGGCCACTGTGCTCTTGGGAACCTTAAGTGCAGCAGAAATTTTTTTGTAACCTTGGCCAGATCTGTGCCTTGCCACAATTCTGTCTCTGAGCTCTTCAGGCAGTTCCTTTGACCTCATGATTCTCATTTGCTCTGACATGCACTGTGAGCAGTAAGGTCTTATATAGACAGGTGTGTGGCTTTCCAAATCAAGTCCAATCAGTATAATCAAACACAGCTAGACTCAAATGAAGGTGTAGAACCATCTCAAGGATGATCAGAAGAAATGGACAGCACCTGAGTTAAATATATGAGTGTCACAGCAAAGGGTCTGAATACTTAGGACCATGTGATATTTCAGTTTTTCTTTTTTAATAAATCTGCAAAAATGTCAACAATTCTGTGTTTTTCTGTCAATATGGGGTGCTGTGTGTACATTAATGAGGAAAAAAAATTAACTTAAATGATTTTAGCAAATGGCTGCAATATAA
>NW_015505743.1:696119-713775 GCF_001515645.1 Sinocyclocheilus grahami | reverse complement strand
TGTGTGTGTGTGTGTGTGTGTGTGTTTTAGCTTAATGTAATCTAGAATAGCCAATAAATTCTTGTTTAATTTATAAAGAAGTATTGTCTTTTGTCGTGTAATTTTAAAGTTAAAACTCTGCCCAGATTACGTTACCTAGCTCATAGCTTATAACCTATCAAAAGCATGTATTAACCTGTGGCCAGGGAAAATACAAATATTCAAATTGTTAAGATACACGGACGTTAACATCTCGCTGGACGAACAGTTGATAAAGTGTAAACTATCAAATTTGAAAACAGTTCTAATCAGGTTGACTTCGAATCTTCAGATTCGATTCCTCTCAAAACCTGAGCTAAATAATAATAATTACTTCCTTTATAAAACTTATAAAAATAAATGAGTTAATTTCCTTACAATCTAAAGAACTGCAGGCCTCACTTGCCTCAATTAAGGTCAGTGTTCATGATTCAACAGTAAGTAAGAGACTGGGCAAAAATGGCATCCATGGGAGAGTTCCAAAGCAAAAGCCATTGCTGACCAAAAAAAACACAAAGGCTCGTCTCACATTTGCCAAAAAACATCTTGATTATTCCCAAGACTTTTGGGCAAATACTCTGAGGACTGATGAGACAAAAGTTGAACTTTTTGGAAGGTGTGTGTCCCGTTACATCTGGTGTAAAACCAACACAGCATTTCATAAAAAGAACAACATCATACCAACAGTCAAACATGGTGGTGGTAGTGTGATGGTCTGGGGCTGCTTTGCAGCTTCAGGACCTGGACGACTTGCCAAAGTCTAAGTCAAAGTCCGGATTTCTTCCAAGCAAAGGTCTGGACAAAAAAATAAATAAAAAATCAATAAATACATTTTTATATGTATTGTATTTTTACATTTAGATACATGAGAGGCCATGTGACAAAAAAAATACTGTTTCTGTTCAGGGTTTTTCTCCTGAAATCTATACTATTTTAATATTTTACTTAAAAGTAGTATCTAGCCTACTAAAAACAAAGTAGCTACAATAATCAAAACGTTCTCATCTTGAGCAGAAAAGAAAGATAACTAACAGTTTCAAAGTTTGTTACATCCTAGCCCTCTAACAACAATTTTCCCAATTATAATTAGGCCTACACACACACACACATACAGTGGGTACGGAAAGTATTCAGACCCCCTTAAATTTTTCACTCTTTGTTATATTGCAGCCATTTGCTAAAATCATTTAAGTTAATTTTTTCCTCATTAATGTACACACAGCACCCCATATTGACAGAAAAACACAGAACATATATACATATATACATATATACATACATATATACATATATACATACATATATACATACATATATACATACATATATACATATATATATACATACATACATATATATATACATATACATATACATATACATATATATATATTTTTTCTTTTGTTCTTAGCCTACAGATTAATAATGCTAAATGTAGATCAGAAACGTCTTGTCACAAACTCGAGTGCCCATCTCTGGTCTGAAGAGCTGGGCTGAGTTTGGAGTTTGTAGAGTTAAAGCTGTAGGAGTTAGAGTCACCATTTTTAGCAAGAAGAATAATAAGAAGCTTAAATAGAATATCAGTAAGTTGGCTTTTTCAAGCCAACTTAATATTAATAACAACAACAATACAGTGGTAGCCAAGAGTGTCAGCAAACAAGTACATTGATCGTTTTCCATTTTTCTGGTTTGAGTTAAAAATATATATATATATTTAACAAAACATTATTTAATTGTATTGTAAAATCGCTATAGGACATTGCTCTTCTGTTCACACTCCAATCCAGTAGGTGGCAGAAATGTACTTTTTACACTGTTTTATCTCCTTTATGAGCTTACATTGTGTTTCACAGAAGCCATTATGTTTGAAACAACATGAGGGTTCCAATGCAAATTTTTGGTGAACTGTCCCTTTAAGTACATATATAAATATTTTAAATGTCAGTCAAACCACTTATCATGCTATCTTTAATATTTAACACTATCTGAGTCTGATCTCATCCTTCCTAAGTCTCAGCTTGCAGTGACATCTTCTATTGTAACAGCAAATGATACTTGGTGATCCTGGCGCAGACTGACTAGCTCTGTGCTAATGAACAACCTGTTTGGCACAATCTCTAACACGCTACAACAGCAGTGGAGAAAGCAGTCCCACAGCAGACAGGAGCCAAAGCCAGTCAAGAAACTCTCATTGATCCTTCCTTGGTAAAAGAAGTGCTTGAAATAAAGGAACCTAATCAATCCTCTGCCTGGGCGACGTGGGCTTGTCCCCTGGGTGGCATAAGGGACCGATGGCCTGTTGGCATTCTCCGTCTGACTGATTCATCAGCTGTGGGGTGAAATCAGAACAGAACTGACAACGAGTCCGAGTCTCTACTAACGACGGCTGTCGAGGAAGAACGTTTCATCGTCAGCCTACATCTCACCGTTAATGGGCTGTAATGGGGGAGGGAGGAGCTGTGGGTATTGATTCTGTGATTGAGTAAGATGTTATAACATCTTACTCTGTAGGGTGATAAACGCTGATAGAGTTATATGAATCTTCAGTCAGACACATGTGATCAATATTTCTATCGTGCCGTTATGTCTCTCTAGCAGGAAGCATTCAGTGTGGTGACAGTTCGTTTGTCTCTGATGACAGGAAGTTCAATCCAGGATGAAGACTTGTTCCAGATCTTGTGTATATATAGCTAAGATGTTCACCATATTGAGCATGTGACATCAACCGGAAAGTTGAATTTGCTGATAACTTTTCACAATGTCAGAATTTAAAAATTGAACGTATAATGATCTGTTTTTGCTCAGGGGGTTTGCTTCAGTTGCACAACACTGTAACAGACACGTCTGCAATACAGGTTTTTGTCTGCTTTAACTGATAATCTGCTTCATTAATTATGAATAATGATAAAATGGCAAATTATTTCCACAAACTGTCCTAACATCAGAGAGTAAGAAGATATGAGTGGGATTCCCCTCTTGACTGACCTTGGTGAGGTAGAGACAGACTCTTTTAATTAACGCTTATTAGCAACAACACAGGAAAGAAAGAAAAAGATGAAGAGGCTCATTACCTGTGAAAAAATTGTTTATGTTTATAGATATATATACGTACCACATAGGCCTATATGTATATGCATATGTACCATATGAATGCCATGCTCTTTCATGCCTCTCTTTGTAGGCTACGAAGCCTATAAATAAATAAGGGTATTCAGAACCTTTATTTTCCATTTAGTTCAATGATTACTTCCCCCAAAAATATAAACTCTTGTCATCATGTACACACTTTCATGTTGTTCCAAACCTGTATAATTTTCTTTCTTTAATGGAACACAAAAGACGTTACTTATACAGTAGCAGAGCATCCAAGCTGCTCTTTTCCATATGATGAGAGTGAATGGTTGACTAGGATATTAAGCAAGATTTTCAACGCAAGAATTTCAGTAAAAAAAATTATATTTTGGTTTTTGTCACACAGTTATTATATTGCTTCAGAAAACTCATAAAATAGTTGAGTTTTTTGTTTTTATTCGTTGCTTGAGCTGGACAGCTTTTGGTCCCATCCACTTTCATTCTATTTAACAGAGCAGCAAAAACATTCTTTAAAGAAATAATTCACCCAAAAATTAAAAGTTGCTATCCAAGATGTAGATGAGTTAGTTTTTTCATCTGAACAGATTTGGAGAAATTCTCAATTCCATCACTTGATCACCAGTGGATCTTCTGCAGTGAATGGGTGCCTTCAGAATATTTTTATTTTTTTGGGGCTAAAAACATCCCCTTGAGCTTCATGGAAGAAAGTCATACAGGTTTGGAACAACATGTAGGTGTGTAAATGACGCCTTTTTTTTTTTTTGGATGAACTATTCAAAACATTACAATTTCAGTTGATATTTAATGTTAGCTATTTTAGCTATGCAATTGCTCTTATTAATCAGAGATTCTGTTGTCGCAGATACAGGTGTTTGAAAAGTTCCATTGATGCACATTGCTGAGGTCATGCCATAACTATAAAGTCGTCTGACATTTTAAATGATTGAGCTCTTTAAAGTTGGAGGGATTCTGACTGGATGATTTCATCCTCTGTGTCATTGGACTCTTCTGTTCTCACAGAATTAGAATGATTTTTAAAACTTTATAGTTATTGTTATAGTCCTTGGTGTTAACAGGCTTTAAGAACATTAGCGGTGATTGTCATAATATTACATAAACGTACTGGCACAAATTACAGACAAAGACGTGCTCAGATCATAATAGAATTCAGAACAAGGAATTATTTCAACAGGTCTAACTTGCTTTGTCAGGTTGCCATGGTGAAGTTTCTGTCTCAGCTGCACTGAGGAAAAGAATTGTCCCATGGATCCATCAATCAACGGTCCGAGCGACCGTCCATTGGTCCTGCAGCACTCGAGAACTCTCACTGACAGAGAGCAGATGTTCCCTCAAGCCCTATTATGACACCATCAGTGAAATGCAGTGGAATTGTGTGACATGAAAATAATGAGGCAGGGATGAGCAGGACAAACATCAGTCTGAGGGCACACTTTTTTACCCTTAATTTTATCTCAATAACACCAGCGATGTGTTATGAATGTCCATCATTGGGACAGAGTCTGTTTGACCCATAGGATTTCATGCCTTTGCTAAGTTTGGATCAAAGACGTTCCTGCCATATTCCTGTCATTTTTTATATGTTATTTGTTTTATTTTTTTTTGCAATGAAATGCAACAAATGTGCAACCGGCAAGGAAAACACACTGCAGCTGCTCATTATGCTTTAGGGAGGGCAGTCATTGGCTGCTGAATTCGAATAGTTAGTTAAGTAGATCTGTGCTAGCTGTGGGAGCTGGAATTTTAATAAATGTTATTTAGAGTTAATATGGGTTATAGTTCTGTTACTTGTTCTGTTTGGTGGTTTTATGTAAAATACAGGGTTTCATTTAAAGTTACCCTTGTGGAGATTAATGATCCTTTGAAATACCTGTGAGCCAGTTTAGGGCAGCTACAGTTATAAATGTTAGTGCCACATTAAAAAAGTAAATACAGTGTGTGCCAGGGAAGTTCCTACTAATGAGTTTGGAAATCAGAATTATGATGACCATGTGCATTAAATTGATTTTTGTAGTAATAAAGCATTCCTACAACGCATTTGCATATAACACTTCTCTCTTTTTCACATACTAAGGCTGGAAACTCAAAAGCAACCATGCAAATTATTTACATTAGGTATGTAATTGACATTTTATTGACATATTATATTATTCCTGAGCTGCCACAGGAAAAATCATGTGAAATGTTGATTGTTTGCACACGTCTGCATACTTATTAACTAAATGAGTATTTTCTGGCAAGTGCAAAATCACAAAAATAAACTGTACTGTTAAGATTAACAATTACAACTTTTTATATAAACTTAATTTGATCAATAGCATTCCGAAATGACTTGAATGCACCAAAGAGTTATTTGAGCATTTCTTGATTAAAAAACTTCGGTTAAACTTCGGTTTTTCACCCTAAATAAGAATAATATTTTAAATAAATATATTGAATTCATATATATATATATATATATATATATATATATATATATATAAAATAAAAAAAAATGCATAGGAGTGGACCAACATTCCACAGGCCACAATCAACAACCTGATCAACTCTATGTGAAGGAGATGTGTTGCACTGCGTGAGGCAAATGGTGGTCACACTAGATACTGACTGGTTTTCGGGCAAAAACAAGTGTTGCATTTATAATTTTGTTCAGTGTACATATACATATACATATATATACATACATACAAGTTCACCTACTACTCAAAAGTTGGGGGTCAGTAAGATTGTTTGTTTGTTACAAATTTCTGTAAAATCGTATTAAACTTCTGCAATCAGCATTAATTACATTTTAAAATATAAATACATATTACATTTAAAAATATGTTAATATATCAATTTAAAATCATTTTAATATATTACATTTTAAAATACATTAAAATAGAAAAAGCATATCAAAATAAACACTGTAGTATATTAAAAACAATACATTAATATAGGAAATACATCATCACAATATTTCCAAATATTACTATTTTTACTGCATTTTTGATCAAATAAATACAGCCTTTGTGAGCATAAGAGATTTCTTTCGAAAACAGTTAAACATTTTCCCAAACCCCTCAGTTTTGAATGGTAATGTATACAGAATTATAACAGTCTATCTGCTTTTGATAAACCGCCGCCTTGGAATTATAAGGTTCTATCTGACATTTTTGTCAAAATTGAGTTATTCACATATTCCTATTCTGTGATTAACTTATTTACATTATGTGATGTTTCTTTTGTATGTTGAGTACATTTTTGGGCCTTTTTTAGAAAACAAAAAGGGTTCTATCTACAGAAGTCTATGGAACGCAAAAACTTAGAAGCTCAAAATCTAAAAACTGCTCAGAATGCAGATAGAAACTTATAACTCCAAGGCGGCGAAACTTAAAATAATTTCAATGAGCATGTGAGGAGCTACTGGACCAGTGGCATCCGTAGAGACCAGGCCTCACCTCCCTGTGCCCTGACAGACACGTAACAGCCCCTGTACTCGCCACACCACGCACTCACACCTCATCTCTCCGAAAGAAAGATGCAGACAGACACACACACTTCTCTCTCCTCTAGAGAGTACGTAACTAGGTCATTCTATCCCATATGCGAGCACATCCTGAACTCTGTCAGGTAGCACAACTCTCTCTCTCTCAAAGATGAAACAAAAGTCAAATCAAATCAGTCCAACCACAATTCAGTAAAATATAATGCCACTATTTATTCACTGTACATTGTTTGGAAAGCAAATCCTACTGGGAACAATTTTTTAACGAAAGATACACACTTGACACAAACTAAACATCCATTGCATAAAAAAGTCTACTGTGACGGATTCAATTTGATGAGCGCAGCTTTTGACTAAAATGCTAAAATTATATATTTTGTTAAAACAACAAGACCCCTCAGTGAGCATGAGAGGGGTTGAGATCCATTTATCACAGTGGTATTGTGTTAATTTAGATAAAAATATGAGCTGATTGTCTAAATCATAGAGTGGATGTTATTCAACAAAGAATAAACATCAATTTCGAACAAAATCTTCTCTTTTTTGCTTTTCATGAACATACTAATCTAATGCCTACTGTTCTGTTCTGTTAAAAAACTATGCAGACCTTTTAATAGGTATCTCAAATGTTCCAGTATGTTTCATAGACTATTATAATCTTATGATTTATGGCTTACAATTTATTTTGAACACTCTGTAGTTTTACTTTTTATCAGGAAGTTATAGCCATTAGTGTACGATCTAAAAAAATCACCAACATCACTACACTTTCAGTATTTCAGAAGGTCACACAGAACTGCAGAATAAAACATAAATGTCTGTCTTGAATTGCTTGATGTTGGTGGTCATTATTTCATTGAGTTAGAGGAATGCTTTGAATGCCAAAAAGAAAATTACCGCACTTCGAAACATTGCCGCATATCCAAAGTTATCAAATACCACCTGGATCATTCAGACAGCCGTTAGAATAATAATGAGACAAAACAAACTCATCACAACTGTAATGCGTCTTGCTGGGAGTATCCTGTTATGAGGATGTCTGGTTCTATCAGTCAATGATGGAAAGTTAATTTTGGATGGAGAAATCAGTCCATCCATTACCTCTGACTTTATCCTACTGATCTTAAACTCACAAGTTAACCATGTAAAAAAGTTTTCAGAATTATACTTTATTTATAAAAAGAAGGCATGTAGAAGATTGCATTTTTTTAGCAAAGTTTTGATCATGTTGATAATTTAGAGGCTTTTTGCATATCACATATGAGACAGTAAGCTTTAGGGTTAATGAACAGCCAAATTAAGTAGAAAAAAACCCAAAGATCAAGCCTTAACCCAAATGATTTGTTGCTGCAAAACCTGAAGCAAGTAGTTCATGCAAAACAGCCCAAATATATCACTGACCTGAAGACATGCTGTAAAAATGGGCCAAAATATCTTTATGTGGACATGAAGGGCTGAAAATTGAAGTATCCCAAAGGCATTGTGAATGAACATGCTTTGTAAAGTTCTTTCTGCCTGGTGTGTACTACTAAACGTTTATTCACATCTCAGCTTGGTAGAGCAGTTTTTTATTTAGATGCCATAAATAAATCATCATGAATGAGTCATGATCCTTAACAGTGGCAGGTCAGTGATGGCATATGAATTAATGGGCATTTAAACATGCTGTAAATGTTCTCCAGGGTAACAACGTAACATGTTTTACGGTGTGCTTTTGAATATTCCCAGTAAAACACATTGAGAGTGTGTAAGCTACATCATGATGACACAGCATGTATCCTCTCCACTCAGTGAGCAATGACACTTTCAATACAAAGAGCTCCTCTTCTCGCACTGCTCTTCACTGATACCTTGAACCATGACGCACCCACTTTGACCGACCACCTCCATGGGCCTCATCACACTTTCACCTCATATAGCCTCTGCAACAATACTAAGCACTTTGCTGTCCTCAAACCCCGCTGGTGGAATCAACTTTCTGTATACATGTGTGAACAGCAAAAGTCACCCCTTTCAAAACTTGTGACTAAAAAATATTTTTAAAACAAAATTTTGGTCTTATTGCCTGTAAAAATATCCAGTCCTCGTTTAAACCAGATACACAATTAACATCTTGTAAAGTTAAAAGATGCAAGCTTGTAATAAACAAATTCATTATCAAGATGTTTTTAACTTCAGATGTTTGTGTCTGGCTAAAATGCGTGTCTCATATCCATAATATTGCTTTCTCCAGTGAAGAAGCTGTCTTTTCGGAATCGGGGAGAAATATGCATCAAGAAGCATTTATTAGTCAAAAAAGTTTAATGTGAGAAGATAACAGGGGATGTCCTTTTTCACTGGAGGAAGAGTTATTATAGATTATATACTGATATTTTGGCCAGAAGCAACAGTTTTTTTATTTTATTTGTACAGCGCTTTTCACAATACAAATCATTGCAAAGAAACTTTACAGCAAATGAAGTTTCTACAATATTTAGTGGTAGCTTATCAGTGGTGACTGTCAGTTAATGTACATATGGCAGAAATGTAAGGGAAAATCAATTAAAGACGTAATCAAACAGACGATGAACACTATTAACAGCAATTATTATATGATGCAATCAAACTTATAGCAAAATGTGGCAATTTTGTATGTTGTTTCAGGGTTTGCATCATCTCTTCTCAGGTGTTCTGGATCCAGACTGAAGCTTGTGTAAATCCTAGTTACGCAAAAACAGAGAACACTTTAACAGTTAAAGTTAAAACATGCTTTATCCAAATCTGTTCTGATGAAGAAACAAAATCATCTACAATTTAAATGACCTGAAGGTAAACACGTTTTCAGCAAATTTTCTTTTTTGGGTGAACTGTTCCTCTAAATTAAGTTTTATGGTTGTTTAGATATTTCTGCTGGAAAACAAGAAAATCATACTGATTTACTGTACTGACAGTACTGATTTTTTTCTGATATAAAATTAATCATTACAGAAATCTTGTGCTTTATGATGCAGACAGACACACACACTTCTCTCTCCTCTAGAGAGTACGTAACTAGGTCATTCTATCCCATATGCGAGCACATCCTGAACTCTGTCAGGTAGCACAACTCTCTCTCTCTCAAAGATGAAACAAAAGTCAAATCAAATCAGTCCAACCACAATTCAGTAAAATATAATGCCACTATTTATTCACTGTACATTGTTTGGAAAGCAAATCCTACTGGGAACAATTTTTTAACGAAAGATAAACACACTTGACACAAACTAAACATCCATTGCATAAAAAAGTCTACTGTGACGGATTCAATTTGATGAGTGCAGCTTTTGACTAAAATGCTAAAATTATATATTTTGTTAAAACAACAAGACCCCTCAGTGAGCATGAGAGGGGTTGAGATCCATTTATCACAGTGGTATTGTGTTAATTTAGATAAAAATATGAGCTGATTGTCTAAATCATAGAGTGGATGTTATTCAACAAAGAATAAACATCAATTTCGAACAAAATCTTCTCTTTTTTGCTTTTCATGAACATACTAATCTAATGCCTACTGTTCTGTTCTGTTAAAAAACTATGCAGACCTTTTAATAGGTATCTCAAATGTTCCAGTATGTTTCATAGACTATTATAATCTTATGATTTATGGCTTACAATTTATTTTGAACACTCTGTAGTTTTACTTTTTATCAGGAAGTTATAGCCATTAGTGTACGATCTAAAAAAATCACCAACATCACTACACTTTCAGTATTTCAGAAGGTCACACAGAACTGCAGAATAAAACATAAATGTCTGTCTTGAATTGCTTGATGTTGGTGGTCATTATTTCATTGAGTTAGAGGAATGCTTTGAATGCCAAAAAGAAAATTTCCGCACTTCGAAACATTGCCGCATATCCAAAGTTATCAAATACCACCTGGATCATTCAGACAGCCGTTAGAATAATAATGAGACAAAACAAACTCATCACAACTGTAATGCGTCTTGCTGGGAGTATCCTGTTATGAGGATGTCTGGTTCTATCAGTCAATGATGGAAAGTTAATTTTGGATGGAGAAATCAGTCCATCCATTACCTCTGACTTTATCCTACTGATCTTAAACTCACAAGTTAACCATGTAAAAAAGTTTTCAGAATTATACTTTATTTATAAAAAGAAGGCATGTAGAAGATTGCATTTTTTTAGCAAAGTTTTGATCATGTTGATAATTTAGAGGCTTTTTGCATATCACATATGAGACAGTAAGCTTTAGGGTTAATGAACAGCCAAATTAAGTAGAAAAAAACCCAAAGATCAAGCCTTAACCCAAATGATTTGTTGCTGCAAAACCTGAAGCAAGTAGTTCATGCAAAACAGCCCAAATATATCACTGACCTGAAGACATGCTGTAAAAATGGGCCAAAATATCTTTATGTGGACATGAAGGGCTGAAAATTGAAGTATCCCAAAGGCATTGTGAATGAACATGCTTTGTAAAGTTCTTTCTGCCTGGTGTGTACTACTAAACGTTTATTCACATCTCAGCTTGGTAGAGCAGTTTTTTATTTAGATGCCATAAATAAATCATCATGAATGAGTCATGATCCTTAACAGTGGCAGGTCAGTGATGGCATATGAATTAATGGGCATTTAAACATGCTGTAAATGTTCTCCAGGGTAACAACGTAACATGTTTTACGGTGTGCTTTTGAATATTCCCAGTAAAACACATTGAGAGTGTGTAAGCTACATCATGATGACACAGCATGTATCCTCTCCACTCAGTGAGCAATGACACTTTCAATACAAAGAGCTCCTCTTCTCGCACTGCTCTTCACTGATACCTTGAACCATGACGCACCCACTTTGACCGACCACCTCCATGGGCCTCATCACACTTTCACCTCATATAGCCTCTGCAACAATACTAAGCACTTTGCTGTCCTCAAACCCCGCTGGTGGAATCAACTTTCTGTATACATGTGTGAACAGCAAAAGTCACCCCTTTCAAAACTTGTGACTAAAAAATATTTTTAAAACAAAATTTTGGTCTTATTGCCTGTAAAAATATCCAGTCCTCGTTTAAACCAGATACACAATTAACATCTTGTAAAGTTAAAAGATGCAAGCTTGTAATAAACAAATTCATTATCAAGATGTTTTTAACTTCAGATGTTTGTGTCTGGCTAAAATGCGTGTCTCATATCCATAATATTGCTTTCTCCAGTGAAGAAGCTGTCTTTTCGGAATCGGGGAGAAATATGCATCAAGAAGCATTTATTAGTCAAAAAAGTTTAATGTGAGAAGATAACAGGGGATGTCCTTTTTCACTGGAGGAAGAGTTATTATAGATTATATACTGATATTTTGGCCAGAAGCAACAGTTTTTTTATTTTATTTGTACAGCGCTTTTCACAATACAAATCATTGCAAAGAAACTTTACAGCAAATGAAGTTTCTACAATATTTAGTGGTAGCTTATCAGTGGTGACTGTCAGTTAATGTACATATGGCAGAAATGTAAGGGAAAATCAATTAAAGACGTAATCAAACAGACGATGAACACTATTAACAGCAATTATTATATGATGCAATCAAACTTATAGCAAAATGCGGCAATTTTGTATGTTGTTTCAGGGTTTGCATCATCTCTTCTCAGGTGTTCTGGATCCAGACTGAAGCTTGTGTAAATCCTAGTTACGCAAAAACAGAGAACACTTTAACAGTTAAAGTTAAAACATGCTTTATCCAAATCTGTTCTGATGAAGAAACAAAATCATCTACAATTTAAATGACCTGAAGGTAAACACGTTTTCAGCAAATTTTCTTTTTTGGGTGAACTGTTCCTCTAAATTAAGTTTTATGGTTGTTTAGATATTTCTGCTGGAAAACAAGAAAATCATACTGATTTACTGTACTGACAGTACTGATTTTTTTCTGATATAAAATTAATCATTACAGAAATCTTGTGCTTTATATTAGGTAGTAATTATTTTTTCCCAGCGTCTTTTTGAATTGCATGCTTGACATTTATACACCACTGAAGTTAAAACTCTTTGAAGTTGCTTTGGATAAGCGCCTGGTTAATGCCCTAATTGTACAGTACATGCAAATTTTTAGACAGTGAGTGGAAACAGGAGAAAACTGGAGGAAAATGAAAACACAGCTTTAACATAACATACAATAAAACTGGTAATATTGTGAAATGTTATTACATTTAAAGTTACAGTTAAAATAACAGTTTTAATATATTCTTAAATGTAATTTATTCCTATGCTGGCACAGCTGAATTTTTAGCAGTCCCAGTGTCACATGACCCTTCAGAAATCATTCTCATATGCTGACTGGGTGCTCAAAATTATTATCAGTTTGTTAAAACCATGATACCTTTTTTTTTTTTAGATTTCTTTGATAAAAAGAAAGTTCAGAAGAACAGCATTTGAAATGGTAATCTTTTGTAACAACAACAACAAAAACAAACAAAATCTCTAAAAACCCAATATTTAATTTAACCAGGCTCTAAAATACACTAAAATAGTGCTGCACAATGAGGAAATAAGTCATTGTCATACTTTTTAGTGCAAACACATCCCTTCAATGCAAATTAGGCTTTTTATAGAATATGCCACATTCACAAAACTCAGAAAGCAGATAGTATATAAATAAATCTAAACATATTATTATCATCACCATCATCATCATTAAATGTATTTTTATTTTTAAAAATGTTGTTTGTTGCTTTATTTAAGAATTGCAGCATCTAAATTGCATTCATTACTGATATTTTGGGTCTGTTTGTGCCATGACCCGATTTGCATAATTCCTTGAGTGAATTGGATGCTAAAACACAGACAGCGCAAGAAAATAAACATTAGCGAACCCCAGTGTCTGGTTTGTTGTTATGGATACTACATAAGCTTGTGACTTACGTCATGCAGGGTTTCACTGACACTGACTAAAGTGTCTTATTGGGAATTCAACTTATTTTGGTCATCAGCAGTTCCGAGTAGTTTACATATCTGATGTTTTAGGAGACGAAGTCTGTGTGGTGCGGCGGTGCTGTGCTGTTTATGGAGCTTTGAGACTCATGAAGTTGAGTTAATGTGGGGTCAGCTTATTGCCAGTGTGACAGGACAAAATTTTCCATTTTGTATGACACACCACTGAAGTTAAAACTCTTTGAAGTTGCTTTGGATAAGCGCCTGGTTAATGCCCTAATTGTACAGTACATGCAAATTTTTAGACAGTGAGTGGAAACAGGAGAAAACTGGAGGAAAATGAAAACACAGCTTTAACATAACATACAATAAAACTGGTAATATTGTGAAATGTTATTACATTTAAAGTTACAGTTAAAATAACAGTTTTAATATATTCTTAAATGTAATTTATTCCTATGCTGGCACAGCTGAATTTTTAGCAGTCCCAGTGTCACATGACCCTTCAGAAATCATTCTCATATGCTGACTGGGTGCTCAAAATTATTATCAGTTTGTTAAAACCATGATACCTTTTTTTTTTTTAGATTTCTTTGATAAAAAGAAAGTTCAGAAGAACAGCATTTGAAATGGTAATCTTTTGTAACAACAACAACAAAAACAAACAAAATCTCTAAAAACCCAATATTTAATTTAACCAGGCTCTAAAATACACTAAAATAGTGCTGCACAATGAGGAAATAAGTCATTGTCATACTTTTTAGTGCAAACACATCCCTTCAATGCAAATTAGGCTTTTTATAGAATATGCCACATTCACAAAACTCAGAAAGCAGATAGTATATAAATAAATCTAAACATATTATTATCATCACCATCATCATCATTAAATGTATTTTTATTTTTAAAAATGTTGTTTGTTGCTTTATTTAAGAATTGCAGCATCTAAATTGCATTCATTACTGATATTTTGGGTCTGTTTGTGCCATGACCCGATTTGCATAATTCCTTGAGTGAATTGGATGCTAAAACACAGACAGCGCAAGAAAATAAACATTAGCGAACCCCAGTGTCTGGTTTGTTGTTATGGATACTACATAAGCTTGTGACTTACGTCATGCAGGGTTTCACTGTGCAAGAAAATAAACATTAGCGAACCCCCCACCCCAGTGTCTGGTTTGTTGTTATGGATACTACATAAGCTTGTGACTTACGTCATGCAGGGTTTCACTGACACTGACTAAAGTGTCTTATTGGGAATTCAACTTATTTTGGTCATCAGCAGTTCCGAGTAGTTTACATATCTGATGTTTTAGGAGACGAAGTCTGTGTGGTGCGGCGGTGCTGTGCTGTTTATGGAGCTTTGAGACTCATGAAGTTGAGTTAATGTGGGGTCAGCTTATTGCCAGTGTGACAGGACAAAATTTTCCATTTTGTATGACAAGAGTGATATGTGTGTTTACAGAGGGCCAGTTCTGCCTCTGCTCTCTCCCCTTATAGAGTAAGACAGCCAGCAAAGAGTCCTCAGCACACTGTTATGCTGTTTAAGAGGTTAACACACCGTATATGTGTATACATGCACGTGTGTGGTCTGGAAATAGAGGGGGAGCCGCGTACGATGTGCACCTGGGTGCCAAAACAGCTTTTTTGCGCTGACGTACATCAACACGTGTACGTGGAGAAACACACACACCCTTGATCGCACACTAATATACACACTTACTGACTTGCCTTTGGGCCTTGAATACAGTAACCTTTAACAGACTCGCCACAGCTGTGGCTCCTATAGTCTCCCTGCAGCTTATTTATTCAGCCTCATGGCGGGGAACATCACTGTACTTCAATCATCAGAGAGACGCACAGCACATACGCACCTATTAATATAGCTGCATATGATCAAAGCTTTATGTCCCCAGATCTCTGCTGAGAAACACGGATTACAGCCTGGAGGTCACTCAGAGGTTATTCTGACTTATGCAATGTGGAAACACGGCATGTATGAAAAAGATACAATGTGACACAACAATGTCATGGCAAACATGACCATTTATATGAATAGATAAAGTTTAATGCCACCAATGGGGTCCATACAAGCATGTATATATGGACTGATGGATAAGATGGATATCACTTTAATGATATTAATAAATTATGCTGGGGGAAGCTATCCTAATTTCATTGTACGTGTGTATAATGACAATAAAGGCATTCATTCATTCAAACACCTATTAATATAGCTGCATATGATCAAAGCTTTATGTCCCCAGATCTCTGCTGAGAAACACGGATTACAGCCTGGAGGTCACTCAGAGGTTATTCTGACTTATGCAATGTGGAAACACGGCATGTATAAAAAAGATACAATGTGACACAACAATGTCATGGCAAACATGACCATTTATATGAATAGATAAAGTTTAATGCCACCAATGGGGTCCATACAAGCATGTATATATGGACTGATGGATAAGATGGATATCACTTTAATGATATTAATAAATTATGCTGGGGGAAGCTATCCTGATTTCATTGTACGTGTGTATAATGACAATAAAGGCATTCATTCATTCAAGAATAAACGTCACTTACCAGTCAAATGTTTGGACTTGTAATTTTTTTTGTTTTGTTTTAATGTTCGAAAATAAATCTATTTTTAATGAATGCTGCTCTTTTGAATTTTCTATTCATCAAAGAATCCTGGAAAAGCATTAAAAACCATGGTTTCCACAAAAAAATATAACCAGCACAAGGTTTTTCAAAATTGATAATAATAAGAAATGTTTCTTGAGCACCAGATTACCATATTAGAATGATTTCAAAAGGATCATGTGACACTGAAGACTGAAGTAATGGCTTCTGAAAATTCAGCTTTGCCATCACAATAATAAATTACATTTTACAACATTAAAATAGAAAACAGTCATTTGAAATTGTAATGATATTTCACAATATTACTGTATTGCAATTTGCATCATCATATAAGTGCATCTTTGGTACTATAAGCAAAATATAATTCTTTCAAAAACATTTAACAAATCTTACATAAGACTATAAAACCAGAAGTTACAACTTAATTGTATTTGATTTAAATAAAATTGAAAGTTTTGATCGTTTTTCTATACTAAAAAAAAGTTAAAACTTTGGCAAACAAGCAAGGTGTCTCATTAATCAGACAGTAACGTATTTGATGAGCCTGTTTTTCAGTACCCACAGTATCGACTGTTTTAGTGAATCATTGTAATAATGACCACTTTAATGATATTAATAATCATGCTGAAGTATATCCAGTATGAAAGGAACATATTTCTGGTTTTCTGTCTATAAAGACCTACTTGAGATTTATAGATGGGGCTATGGGGGTAGGTAAGACAAAAAAGCTTGAGAAACAGTGCCATAATGCAGATCTGTGAGAGGGAAATAAGTTATCATGCTGAAATGTTTTTATTCAACTGAATGAAGCAACCTTTATGGAAATTTCCAAATAAAATTTTAGGGTCGAGTGCTTGAAAGTTGGCATATACTGTAAAAGGCATGGCATTTCAAAACAGATTTAGCCATTTTGATGGATATCTGCTCCACTCCTCGCTTTAAGAACACACACACACACACACACACACACACACACACACACACTTGTTTTTCTACCATAGAGGTGACTTTCAATCGATTTAGACTTTTTATACTGAGCTAATTATATTTTATATCCTTTACCCTGCCTCATATTCACAACTATTTTTGTTTTAATAAAAACATTATTTAGTACATTTATTAAAGTTACTTTGATTAATCTTTGACACACAAACTAAGATATTTTAATGAAACCTGAGTAATATATATATATATATATATAGATATATATATATATATATATATAGATATATATATATATATATATATAGATATATATATATATATATATATAGATATATATATATATATATATATAAACACATTATGAGGTAGATTGAGTGTAGATTAATGAGAAAAAATTAATTTAAACAATTGTAGTATCAGGCTGCAACATAACAAAATAGAAAAAAGTGAAGGGGGTTTGAATACTTTCTGAATGCACTGTGTATATATATATATATATATATATATATATATATATATATATACACACACACACACACACACACACAC
>NW_015505743.1:627848-696059 GCF_001515645.1 Sinocyclocheilus grahami | reverse complement strand
CACACACACACACACACACACATACACATACACTAGTGCACTAATTTATCAGCAATTTCTCACTGCACTTTTGAGGGCACTATTTGTGACTCACTTTGGCCACTGTGATATAAAAATTTATGAATTTGTGACTCAGAGCTAAATGCACATCAGCATGAATCACAACTGAACTGCACTCCATTGCTCTGATGTGTCACTCTCAGCAGAGCGCTAAAAGTGACCAATCTGTCTACGATACACACACACACACACACACACACATACACATACACTAGTGCACTACTTTTTCAGCAATTTCTCACTGCACTTTTGAGGGCACTATTTGTGACTCACTTTGGCCACTGTGATATAAAAATCAGAATTTATGAATTTGTGACTCAGAGCTAAATGCACATCAGCATGAATCACAACTGAACTGCACTCCATTGCTCTGATGTGTCACTCTCAGCAGAGCGCTAAAAGTGACCAATCTGTCTACGACAGGCCCCTGGTGTGTTCACAGCGAGGTTAGAGGAGACAACTGAACCGAGTTCGCTCACCTTACTTCCTTAAAACCTCCTGCTGGAGGAAAGTGCCTGACTATACAGCTTCAGAGGAAGCGAAAACATCAGCCACACTCAAGCTGCACCCATCACCTAACCTTACATTTACTATTTACATTAAAACATTAAATTATATTACCACGATCATTTACACAGCCTGTAATTACGTGAATTACTGCAGTCTGGTTTTGCTCCCCGTCAGATCACTGAAATGGCTGTAGTTAAATTGATTAATGGTTTCCTTTTACCCGCAGACAGTGGACGAGTTTCCGTGCCTGTGATTGTAAATTTAAACACATTGTTGGATGCTATTGATCAGTCTATTCTCTTTGACAGGATATTTTAGAGGGGCCTTCAGGCAAAACTCTTTCCTTACTCCCTTAAGATAGTGCTTTCTTGTGTCTGTCCGAAATAAGTTACACTAGACTACAGGCTTTATAATTACTTCAGGAACGAATAAGTGTATTACGAAGGAATTTTGTGGAGTTGTATTTGTATTTTCTGTATTTTTGTTTTTTAGAAAAAGCACAGCTGTTCACTCAACTGAAAAAGTATGCATTTAGGGTGCATTTTTACACTGTCGCCACTGATCTGAGTTTATTGGTATTCTTCAGAACCTTCAGGCCCACTTTGAGAGCTGAGAGTCCCAGCAGAGTTAATTAGGCTTTCTATTGCTTACTGAAGCAGCGAATCTGTGGTTACACATATCAGAACCCGCTCCACACTCAACAACACGCTTCCATCACAAGGCACGCCAGCACACTAAATCCATCAAGGATTTCCAAAGCCGATAACTGCTGAGGATTCATCCACTGAGCCACGTTTGAAGGACGTTACATGAGAAAAAAAGAGGGATATAAATAACTCACATGTACACAATAAGAGGAGAACAGAAATGAAATTCCAGTGGCCTGATTTTGGGCATGGAGAACAGCAGTGCATATGGCTTTGTGTTTGCTCATTAATTTGCAGGACTGGTTAAGATTTTGGTCCAAAAAACACAAATTAATTGCTATTAAATGACAGCAGAAGGATAATTATGAATGCATGAATGCCCACAGTCTTATTCTTTCAGGTTACAAGCAAAATAATCACTGGATTTTCCAAAGTTTGTCAAGACGGTGACATCAAATCTTTAAAAGATAATCAGAGTTTTGCTTGAGGCACTTAATAGCAATTAAACTAGAGAGAATGGTTTGTTTTACGAATTGTTTTCTTATTTTCCCACTACATTATACATAGTGTTTATACATTTTCCGCTATTTCTTAAACAGCTGCGTCATTATTTGAATATTATTTTGAATATCAGCCTATAATTGCGTTACAAAATAGTTAAAATAGCCCCGTACCTAACATCTATAAGCAAAACGAACTGTGACTGATTGCTTTACACATTAGTCAAACAGCTCTTTCTGTCTAAGCGGGCGGTTCTTGGCTAAAATAAGCTATCGACCCGACCTTTTGCAGTCTAGTCAAAGGTCTGGCTGAGCGAGACCACCATAATAACACTCACATGAACATTATCATTATTACATTTAAAGTTGTAGCTATAACATGACTTGGCCAATTTACGAGCCCTTCAAATACTAATGAGTAGCCTACTTTAAATGTATTTAGCCTACAACATTTATACGTTTCTCTCAACACACACACACACACACACACACACACACACACACATCGTTTTAGTAATTTGTTGCATCAATGTCTTGCATCACACAAAAGATTAAAACAGATAAACATTATGTGAATCATGACACACACAAACCTTTTTGTAATCCTGATAGTTTTTCTGATACATCTGCGTTAATACTTTCTGATTTAAAATTTGTTGCATCAATGTCTTGCATCACACAAAAGATTAAAACAGATAAACATAATGTGAATCATGACACACACAAACCTTTTTGTAATCCTGATAGTTTTTCTGATACATCTGCGTTAATACTTTCTGATTTAAGCTTTACTTAAATTTAGCATTACGAATCAATATGAGAATGAGAAGTCGTTTTGAATGTCATCTTTGAATATGGATGGTTAAAATCTGGGCTGCGAATGACTTTGCAAATCAATTACCTCATCCTCATTTCTATATTGGTTTCTATACTTGGCACTATAAAGTAAGGTGAAATCAGCGCGCTGTCAAACAGAGTGGCGCGAAAGCGAGTATATACTGCCTCTGTGCGTCTCGCGCTCTCTCTGCTCCACGGATCGCGCGCGCAGCGCCTAACTAGAGAGCGCGAGACCTGGCAGCAGAGAGACCTCGGGGCGGGAGAACGGGAGTGTGCTGGTGTATGTAGAGAAGAGCGAGAGAGAGAGAACGAGAGAGAGATAGGTTGGGAAAAGACTACCACCTCTATCCATCAGCCGAGCATCCTCGGGGAAGTCACTTCGAGCGCGCGAGCGGTCGGTGCGGCATTTCTGTCCGTCCGAGCAAATGGATCATTAAACAGCGCAGGATGTGACTGAGGGACCCAAATAAGAAACTAAACTATTATTTTCCGCTGCTTCAATCACGCTGGTTAGTCCCTTATTGTTTTACTCTTTCACTTGGGTTTTTGTTTTCTCTTTTAATCATTAATGTTTCGGCGAACACTTTCGAAGTGATGTCAGGAGGAAATGTCATAAATGTAGCTGAATGAATGAAAAGTTCAAAGATTTTTCATGGGTAAGTAACAAAAAATTCAACTGTTGAAAACGAGTTTGCTGTGTTTTACCATTTGGACCATTATTATTAATAACAATAATAATAATAATTACTATTATAGTAATAATAATATTGATTAGCCTTGTTCATGTTATACAATATTTAGTAAGGCGCAGCTGTGGATAACCGCAGTTGAAGTGTTAAGAGCGCAAATCTTGATGCTTGTAAAGTACGAACTACAGCACTGTCAGTGTTTAGCGACCGATATTTCGTGGCGTTTTATTGTTTTGCATTAAGCTCAACAGGTTCGCATCTGTTTCTAACTGCAGTTGCTGAAGGGCTCTGTGTCTCGAGCACAAACCGTCTCTTACCCTTTGGGGTCTCTCTTAAATGAGCTGAGAATAAATGGTTTTAAAATCAGCTTTCTTTACGAATTGTCATGATGCATGTGTTCAATAATGTTGTATATGGGCTGTTACTGTAAAAACAGACGTGGTAAAACCTGTCTGGTAAAACAGATGTTATTATTCAATTGTCTTTAAAACTATACTATTAGTGCAGCGTTACAGTATGTTAGAATACAGTATATTAGTGTCAGAATATATGCAAAGTATGGGCTATAAATGATAAAAATGGACAACTGTCTTGTTTTGCTGTTTTATCTATTTTGTACTTTGCTTTGAGGGAGAAAGAGTGATTCTAAATAATAGGCTTAAGGTTTGAGGTCTGATACAGTCTACCACTTTTTGTCGGTTCTTCCCTCTCCATATCTTGCATTTTTGTTTTTCTGTACTTCTTTTTACTGTACTCTACATGATTGCTTCCCTTTTACCTCTGCCTCTCTATTCTGTTGGCATCCTGTTCGCTCTTGCCATCTTTTCACTCCCATTTCACATCTGTCTCACTCTCTCCCACTGGAACTCTCTCCTCTTCCTGTCCTCCCACATTTGCCAACCTCTCACTCGCTCCTATCTTCCCATCTTCCTGTCTCTCTCTATGTAGATGGGGTCTAATCTAATGTCAAGCTGGTTGTGAAGGTGTTTGATCTGGTCCCCTCGACCCCAGCCGGAGTCCCCATGGCTGCTGGAGTGGCAGCCTGGCTCCCCTTTGCTCGGGCGGCGGCCATAGGATGGATGCCCGTGGCCAACCTGCCCATGCCCGTCGCACCGACCAATAAGAACAAGCATCAGGACGAGCTTATTATCCTCAACGTCAGTGGCCGGCGCTTCCAGACCTGGCGCAACACGTTAGACCGTTACCCTGATACGCTCCTGGGGAGCTCCGAAAAAGAATTCTTCTTCAATGAGGAAACTAGGGAGTATTTCTTTGACAGAGATCCGGATTTGTTCAGAAGTATTCTTAACTTCTACCGCACAGGGAAGCTGCACTACCCGCGCTATGAGTGCATCTCTGCTTACGACGAGGAGCTGGCGTTCTTTGGAATCATTCCCGAAATCATCAGCGACTGCTGTTACGAAGAGTACAAGGACCGCAAGAGGGAGAACGTGGAGCGTCTTATGGACGACCTTGAGGACAACAAAGACAGCAAACTCCCCAACATGACTTTCCGCGAGACCATGTGGAGGGCCTTCGAGAACCCGCACACTAGCACCATGGCGCTGGTTTTCTACTACGTAACCGGATTCTTCATCGCCATATCTGTCATCACCAATGTGGTTGAGACGGTTCCTTGCGGTTCTATGCCGAACCAGAGAGACATCCCCTGCGGTGAGCGCTACACAGAGGCGTTTTTCTGCATGGACACGGCTTGCGTAATGATCTTTACGGTGGAGTATCTGATGCGACTGTTCGCGGCGCCCAGCAGGTACCGCTTCATGAGAAGCGTGATGAGCATTATCGATGTGGTGGCCATCTTGCCGTATTACATTGGGCTCGTCATGACCAACAACGAGGACGTAAGCGGAGCTTTCGTCACGCTACGGGTGTTCCGCGTCTTCCGGATCTTTAAATTCTCCCGCCACTCCCAGGGTCTCCGTATCCTTGGCTACACACTTAAGAGCTGCGCGTCCGAGCTCGGTTTCCTCCTCTTCTCCCTCACCATGGCCATCATCATCTTTGCCACAGTCATGTTCTACGCTGAGAAAGGCTCCTCGTCCAGCAAGTTCACCAGCATCCCGGCCTCCTTCTGGTACACCATTGTAACCATGACAACGCTGGGGTGAGTCATTTTGTCTCTGAATGACTTCTCTCTGTATATTTGTACACTTTTTAACCCTGAATGCACATCAAGCCACACCCCTCATGCAATTTAGAGGTTAAGTCTTAAAGGGATAGTCCACTCATCACTGTGTGCAGAAATTGTACATTCAGGGGTACAGGAGCTTGCCACCTTTTAGGGACAACATTTTACCTTATTTACCCCTAAAGAGTTCAAAATACAACTTTAGGGGTACATATAACTACTCTAAAAGGCACTAATATGCACCGTTTAGGGGTTGATAAGGTACAAAGTTGTCCATTTAAGGGTACTGCCTCAGTGACGAACTGTTGTACCCCTAAAGGTAAAATTTTTGCACAACCTTTCTGACAGTAGAATTAAGAATTCTGCCATAGTTTACTCACTCTCGTGTCGTTCCAAATCTGTATGACTGCACAACACAGAAGAAGACATTTTAAGAATGTTTTAGTTCATACAGTGAAAGTTAATAGGGTCCAGTGTTGACATTCTTCATTTGTGTTATGCAGAATAAAGTAAGTCATACACATTTGGAGCATCATGTGGGTGAGTAAATGATGACAGAATTGTCCTTTGTTGGGTGAACTATCCCTTTAAGTACACCCATGTACAAGGTCTTTTAAACCACCAAAGTGCAACTTAAACAAACACAACTGTTTACAGTATAACATTACACCTCATCGAAAGAGAAGCCGTTTCCCTGCAGCTTGTGGATTTTCTTTCTTTTCTGAGTTAACTGCTATTAGCATCTAACCCTAATGGCCATGGTTGCTGACTGCAGTCATGCCTGCCTGAAGCAGCGGTAGGTTTGGATTTAACTCACTGCCCCAGGCTAGACTTTATTCATCCCTATTATGCACCAATTAATATTTAAGCGTGTGTGAAGCAAGCAGAGGAACATCCTTCAGCGTTTATCCCTCACATTAACAACAGAAGGCAACTGCAGAGCTGTATAGCCCCATTTACTTCAACCCTGCCCGTCATAAATCACAGGCCATTTATTTGTGTGTTCATGACTGATGCAAGTAGACATTTGACACATTTGGTTTTAAGAGAATGTGGAGGATTAATTTAAGTGATTATTTTGAGTGATTAGACGGCATATGACTTGAGTAATCGGCTATATATATGCTGCTACAGCTACTATCATATGTACTGTATGTAGCTGCTGTGTCACTGTGGCTTTGAAACCAGAGCTGAAGTCAAAACGGTCTTTGACTTCCTGTTTAGATGGCTGATCATTGGCTGAAGCACCTGTCTGTGAGCCCTGTGACCCCAAAACAACAAGATTAAGGACTTCACTTATTGTGGACAGTAACTCATGAATGTTACATTGCCAAATGGTTTGGTCCATAATGAATACAGTTGGGTCCGTGTTCAGGTGACTGTCTTTTTCTGAGGTAGAATTACAAATGGTTAGACACATAATTACTTATTTAAGCTTTCGTTTGAGAGTTATCGGTGTATATGTGCATGACCGAATCTCTTAACAGGTCATTGTGGGCACTATGTTGAACTATAACCCTATATATTTTCCTTATTGTTGTGTTAATGTGTTGGCTAGTTTTACATGGACTTCAGAATAGCGCAGATCTCATTACACATTACTACATTCACACCAGAGATCCATGTATAGCATTTTACATTTGCATTTATGGGTTATCAGCTACAATGTAAATAATTATCAGCTTAGTAATATCAGCGAGAAGTATCAGTGCATCACTAGGAAGTTTAGGAGAAACAAAGACAAAGCTGATATTTACATACAAGCATTAATGAAAAATCAATAAAGTCTCCTAAAATTCCATAGAAGAAATAAAAAAAAATTACATTAATGTGACAGTTGACATACAATGGGAGTACAGTGCAATAAAAATCAATGTGAAGTCTAATTCAAACAGATATGAAGAATTTGATAAATATTTGAAATCTTCATCTTTTTGATTGCAAACTTTGTTTGCCGATATCTAAGGTTTTTTTCTGAATTTCTAGAAAATACATTTATTCCTCTGAAAACAAAAAGTCTGAGAAGCAGGAGACTCTTGGATCTCCATTTGCTCACCATACAATCACATTGCTATCTAGGAGAAACAACTGAGATATTAATACCATCTTTTTTGTGGTTTGTTTTTGCTACGGGATTAACCTTTGGCATATGAGTGAATGAGACCGAATGACTGCAAACCCTATGTTGCGTGTCCTGCAGTGAAACATCAGATTTTGTGTTGCATAAATTGTCCAAGCACTGATTCAGTTGCATCATGGTCCATTTGTTAATCTGGCCCTGAACACAGTGGAACATCCACGTCAGGTCCAGGCAGGGTTTTATCTGCGCTTTAATGCCGTTAGAGAGAGAGAGATTTGGACCGTATGAGGGCAGAGTCTGTTTTGAAATTACTTTGGGGTTTTACACTGTTTCTTCTGTAAAAACAGGAGGCTGCTGGGGGATTGGGGATTTACAGAGGCAAATGGGGAGAGAATGGATGTTTGCTTATTGATTTATTTATTTATTTGCGTTAATAAGATGGTTTTGACCTTTAGGTGGAGTAGCATATTCTAACTGACCTTTAAAGAAAAACAAATCTCTAGTGTGCTTTACAACACAGTGGCTTATGAGAGATGCACCTGAAATATCATTTTAATTCCCTCTCTCTCTCTAATTCTGTGTATTGGTACCTTATTAGCCTCTTGCCTTGCAGTAGTTTTACTGGTTAAGATATGCTCTCTATGTTACGGACCTATGCATTCTGCACGCTAATGTTGCCGTGAAGAAAATCACCCTGCTAATGAGGGCTTTCAGTTGTTACCACAAGCTTTAATTAACATGACACTCAAAATTCACGCCCTCGTTTGAATAGATCCAGACTCACCATTCTGACCCAATACGTGGTTGACTCTCTCTCGATTCAACATTGCTTCTATTGCTCTGTTAGTAGGTGAACATGCTCTGTCGATACTGATCAGAAGCATTGATTAATTAGAACAAAGGATGAGGGAGAAGAGGATAAGGGACAGAAAGACGAATAAGGTTGAATCCATTAGCAAGGGTGAATGATGATAATCACCCACAGCTGCAGGGTGTCAAACCGAAGCGTTTCGGATCGGTAAGGCAACATATGTCTCTGTGTGTGCGTGGGGGGTCACTGAGTTCAGAATAGCTATTTCGCTCATGACGTTTGTTGTCAGGGGTTGTGTTAGAGCAGCAGAGAACAAAAATCAGTAAAATTCGACTTCCAGTTGCACAAAGGAGACTTTTGTGTTGCTAATGCTCTTGATCTGCTGTGCAGTACATGGAGAAGTGAAATTCTCAACACCATGCTCTCAAGGAGATACCATGTGAGTGTGTTTAAATGGAAATATGTGAGACAGTACCGTTTCTATGCATAGGCAAGCTAAGCGGTCGCCTAGGGTGCCACCAGCTGGAGGGGGCACCAATGAGCGCACGTACTGGCGCTACATTTTAGCAGGGTTGTGATAAAGAGTGGCACGGCTACCCTGAAATATTATTGCTGCCCACACTGGATCCCCCAACATCATTGCGCTAGAGTACTGTCAATCTGACGATGCCTGTATGCCATTGGATCAGAGCTCTGTCAATTGCTGCCTCTGATTGTTGTATGCAAAATTTGCATTTAGATCACTCAACAATGCCATTAGATCAATGGGTTCTGCCATTGATAATATCTAAACATCCAAATCTAAATGTAATAAAATTAATTTATGTGTGATGACAATTTCTTAGCAACTAGGGATTGTTACATAGAGCTATACCGGCATCCAGTGGCTATAATTGTATTACAGATAATACATTGCAAAAAATTGTATCTTAACAGTCAATTTACAAACAATGCATTCAGATTTGTGGAACTCACAATGCGCTGAATCTCCACAAATTAGTGTCGTTACTATGACAACCAATTTGAATGTGACAAGAAACTGATGTCTGAAAATAAATTATATATATATATATATATATATATATATATAAAGTTTCATTTTTGGGAGAACTGATCCTTTAAAGCAATAACAAAAGTAAAAAACTCAAGTATCCAATCCAATCAATTCTCTCTTTTTTCCCCCCACACAGTGAATTCTAACCTTGAGCTCTCTAGATGCTACATTCATATCCCCATATCCATCTCTAAAAAAATAAATAAATAAAATTAATTCAATAGCAGCCTCTCTTTATCTGTACAATTTTCATGTGGTGCATTTCATCATGCAGCACAAAGAGAATCTATGAAATTCAAATGAGTAAAAAGAAAGATAAAGATTCATTTGTTTGTTTGGGCTTTTGCCTCTCTTCATTCAAAGGCTCTGTGTTCCGGGAGGTTTAGAGTTTCTATGATGGCCAAATTGCTGCCGTTTCATCCCATCAGCCTTCCATAAACACACACTTCCCCCATTAGCGATCAGATCTGATGACATGTAATGGGAGCATCAATGAAGGAAGGTATTGTTACCCTGCATCCAGTAAAAAGAGCATTATAAATCCATTACCCATGCATTTATTTCAACAAGCTTTCAACCCAATGCCAATTTCAGTTGATCTTGTGGTCACCGGTCATAGATGTCTGGATTTCGGAGGGTTTTATACCGATTTGCCGTGCCTTTGTTTGTGTTTTCTGCTGGTTTAAAGCTGTCAACAGAAGGAATGAGGAAAGATTACAGGTGTTAGGTCAAGCTCTCCACTTTAATGAAAGGTCATGGGAGGAAAGTGACAGTCAAAGCAACATCTGACCTTTGAAATCTCAGAAAATACCACTCCAAAAAATCCTAGTATGCTATCAACTCTGATGATCAACTCTGAGTTCAGAGATTATTCTGTGCTGTAAAATGTATGCAGAGTTGGCACCCAAAAATGTAAAAACCCTACACATAACATTTCTTAATTTTCTTTATATTATTTTCTTTATTTGAGCCTAAGCTCCAACTAAAATTCATACCTTTCTGTCTTGCTAGCTAAATACATATATAAATAAGATTAATAAATGCAATTAGGAATTTTAAAAAATACAAAGGATTATCAATAGTCGCATTGCTGCTTGCTGATACAGTGGTGTGAATGTCACTACAGACTGATAAAGGTTTCAAGTTCAATTCCCTTTTGTCAGGGAACAATTTTGTGATAACCTTGACCTGTACTATATGCCGCTTTTATCATCTCTCTTCCATTTTAGGCTTCTAGCAGGTAAAGAGGCTTTTTTTTCCATGAGCACTTATCCTATTTCTATGGAGCAGACACATAGCAGCCCGAAGTGAGGGGGCAGTGAACTAAAACCTAGGGAGCTGCTCAGAGAAAGATACCCACTAGGTTACAATTCATTTTCAGTCCTGTCAAACTGCCCGAATATTTATCTCAAAGCTGTATATGTGCACCCCTCATCACCCCAGAGAACGCTACTGCTCTAGGTCACTCTGTATAATCGCATATGCCAGGATCCACCACTGCTCAAAGCAAATTCTTTCACAAATAATTTACTGATGCATTCATTTTCGCACATTGCGGCTATTAAATAGAGTAAAATGCATGAGAAAAACATAATAGTTTGGTCAAATATGACATTTTGGATGGTATGACTGAGGGAGCAATGCCTCTGGATGCCCTCCTGTAGCGCCAACCTTGATTGTATGCTGTATATAGAGTGCTTATGACAGGTGTACAAATTGCCATCCTTCTTCTCAGCATGGGGAATGATCATTGTTTCCTGCTGAAATTCCCATAAGCTGATATATCTTGGAAGGCTCTTGGAAGTCATATATGAGAGTATTCATTAACCCATAATGTTTGTATGGAGAGAATCTGTGTGTTCATTGTCATAAAAAGCTCATTAAAACTACAGAGAGAATGAATGAATGATGCTGCTGCTGATGATGATGTTTTTTTTGTGCCGCTATGTGCAAATGACCGTGCAAAAGTTACACAGCTGTGTGATCATCTTAAATATGACAATCACAGTATTGTCCCGCTTACATACAGACACTCACATTTTCCCCTGACAGAGTTTCTGTGTGTGCTGTAAACGTATGATTTTGCTCTCCTGTGCTATTTTCGTCTGTAATCGCTTCGCGTTTGGGTTTCTGTCTCTCTGTTGAGTCTAGATGATCTACACACTGAATCGTGAAGGTTTCAGAAGGTTATTTGTCACTCAAACACATGGAGTAGTTAAGAGCAGATGTCTGACAGATTAGTCTCACGACATGGAAAGACAGCATAATGAATACATTTCAAAACTTCATTCATTGCCGACAAATCGCTCTCTTTTACAGGTTCTGTTTTTTACTGTATCCAAGTAAAATAAAAACTAACTAAAAGTTTGTATAGCACCTCTTAAAATATTGTTTTAAAGACTTTCATAAGGAATATTACACAGCTGTGTGATCATCTTAAATATGACAATCACAGTATTGTCCCGCTTACATACAGACACTCACATTTTCCCCTGACAGAGTTTCTGTGTGTGCTGTAAACGTATGATTTTGCTCTCCTGTGCTATTTTCGTCTGTAATCGCTTCGCGTTTGGGTTTCTGTCTCTCTGTTGAGTCTAGATGATCTACACACTGAATCGTGAAGGTTTCAGAAGGTTATTTGTCACTCAAACACATGGAGTAGTTAAGAGCAGATGTCTGACAGATTAGTCTCACGACATGGAAAGACAGCATAATGAATACATTTCAAAACTTCATTCATTGCCGACAAAGCGCTCTCTTTTACAGGTTCTGTTTTTTACTGTATCCAAGTAAAATAAAAACTAACTAAAAGTTTGTATATAGCACCTCTTAAAATATTGTTTTAAAGACTTTCATAAGGAATCAATCTCGCCTTATCAATGTGTGATGTTTAATACCTTTTTCAGACTTTCTGATGCCACGGACCCCCAAAATATGTTGATCGCTTTGCAAGAGACCTCCTTCCTAAAATATAAAGGCAGCTATATAATTTAATAAAATTGTAACAAGTCTTTTTTTGTGATTTTCTACATAAAATCTTCCTTCATAAGGCAAAGAACATTCTATGAAAATGTAACCTTGATATCTTTAATATTGACTGAGTAACTGAAAAACTGAAATCATAGTGAAATTAATGGCTGAAATCAAACTTTGATGCTTGTTTTCTCATAATTAGATTTTGAGACTTTAGCCTGGATTTCACTGATAGGGTCACATTGTCTGGAAAATATTTACTTTCAGATCACACTAAAAAGTTCAATCTGCAGCTGTCAGTAGAATAAAATAATTGTATTAATCTTAATGATTTCCAAGCATTATTTAGAATGAAACAAAAATAAATGTCAAATTTGGTAAATTAAACTTATTTCAAGATTCAAGATTTTTTATTTGTCACATACATGGTTATTATAGAGAATATATGACCAGCAGTAAAAATGTAAGTCAGGTCCGCTCCATGGACAGTGCAATTATTAAAGAATACAAACACAAGGAAATTATATATAAATATAGGTATGGAAAAGGATAAAAGAAAAAATAAGAATAAAAGAAAACTGTAGATTTAAAATATACTGTAGACTTAATAAATATTAAGATGAGCAGGAATGTACTTAGAATAATAATAACATTAAATAATATTTTATGCATTTAGCATATTATTGTTGTTGTTATTATTATTACATTCAATTATTTTACTTTTTTTGGATCCTCTGGTCTGATGGTCCCTGGATCCCTGGATTTAAGTGTTGGTGAGGCAACATTGCTGGTTAGGACAGACATTTTTACTAATAAAGAATAAGGATGAAAAGCTAGGATTGTTTTAGTCATATGCCAATGTATTCTATTCTATTCTTTTCTTTTCAAATCTGAAAGAGAGCAAGAAGAAATGCACAGAGGAAGAGGAAGAATCTGTGACTGACAGAAATAAACGTCTCTTCCTCTGAATGTTTCTGTTTAATGCATTTGATCATTGACCACTGTCATCTTAACTGCTGGTAATGAATCTGCTACTGTCACACTGAATAATGATTTCACTCCAAAACCACCACCAGCTGCTGCTGCTCAGGGCTGTGCATATGTTTCTGTGCGTGTGTGTGTGTGTGTGTGTTTTGTATGTGCATGTGTGTGTGACGGGATCAAAACGTTGCTTGTGCTGCATTGAATAAACTTGGATAAATGTCTGTTGTTTTTGTCTTTGGGCTTCAGTTTAATCATCATTAGTGAGCTGGTAATGAATCTGCTACTGTCACACTGAATAATGATTTCACTCCAAAACCACCACCAGCTGCTGCTGCTCAGGGCTGTGCATATGTTTCTGTGCGTGTGTGTGTGTGTGTGTGTGTGTGTTTTGTATGTGCATGTGTGTGTGACGGGATCAAAACGTTGCTTGTGCTGCATTGAATAAACTTGGATAAATGTCTGTTGTTTTTGTCTTTGGGCTTCAGTTTAATCATCATTAGTGACTCATTCAGAGACATGAAATGGATGGTTTGACAGTCACATGACTGCAGCAGCAACACTTCATACATACTGATGCACACGCACAAGCCAACACACACTCACAGACAGACCCGCAGCTATCCTTCTGTCTCCCGCGGATCCTTTTTGTCCCCAGCTGGTTGATGCTGGTTCTAATGTCACTAAACAATCATCACTTCTGTGTGGTGTTTATGTTTACTCCTGATATTAGTTGCCCATGGCAACAAATTAATTAATGACTCTGCAGTGATAGCTCCTGCTGCTCTGAACTAGTGTTCATAAAAACAAATACCCATGGACTCTGGAGTGAAAATGTGGTTTGTTGCACCTACCAGCTTCCGAGATCCAACTTTAGTAAATAAGAGAGGACGTGTGACCGAATGCTGACTGAACACTGCAAAATTCATATTCTTGATCTGTATTTAAACCTGTATCCTAAACAAAGTTTATCCTAAACCAAATGGTAAACAAAAACCAGAATATGTCTTGAATTAAGTTTCTTTTTATTACCCCACTAAGAAACTTGAGTTTTTACAGCTAAAGTTTGTATGCTGGAACATGTAGGTTGCTGCGAGTGTCAGCTAGAGGACATATCTTTTCCTATCTTCACCTTCATCTGAATGTGGGAAAAGAGAAAGAGAGAGAAAGTACGTGTCAATACATCCAGAATGGAATACTAGCTGACTGCATACTGAATCCTAAAACACTGCAGTATTTTGAAAAAAATATTCAAATGTTTGGGGTTGGTAAGATTTTTGAAATGTTTTTGAAAGAAATCTCAACTAGGCAGCATTTATTGAAGAGGCCAGAAGAGGCTTGGTCGACCGAAATTTTATTAGTAGCAGAAAAAAACAAAAAAAAACACGCAGTCCGTGACTAACAGATCGTTAACGGCTAGTCTACGGTAATACAGTAGATCGGGCAGGACATCCAAACGCTCGCCTATCATTCATCGACCTCAAATATGGCTTATCATCTGAAATATGTAAGTATTAGCAACGTTACATGGCCGCTCAATCTAATGTTAACCTAGACAAATGTCTGAAAACTGAACAGTAGCGCGCACACTGCATGACAGATGGAGGCGCCGGTGCAGAAAGAGAGAGAAAGTACGTGTCAATACATCCAGAATGGAATACTAGCTGACTGCATACTGAATCCTAAAACACTGCAGTATTTTGAAAAAAATATTCAAATGTTTGGGGTTGGTAAGATTTTTGAAATGTTTTTGAAAGAAATCTCAACTAGGCAGCATTTATTGAAGAGGCCAGAAGAGGCTTGGTCGACCGAAATTTTATTAGTAGCAGAAAAAAACAAAAAAAAACACGCAGTCCGTGACTAACAGATCGTTAACGGCTAGTCTACGGTAATACAGTAGATCGGGCAGGACATCCAAACGCTCGCCTATCATTCATCGACCTCAAATATGGCTTATCATCTGAAATATGTAAGTATTAGCAACGTTACATGGCCGCTCAATCTAATGTTAACCTAGACAAATGTGCGCTATTCAAGTGTCTGTGCGGAAACTGAACAGTAGCGCGCACACTGCATGACAGATGGAGGCGCCGGTGCACTCACTTACTCTTAAAATACTGGTAATTTTTGCTCATACAGATAAGAGTAATACATCTTTCAAATCTGTAAAGACGCTATGTTTATTAGTGTGCACTCACAATAACAACAAATTGAGCTTTTGTGAAATAATGAAAGCAAACATGATGCTCTTTCTGCCGTCTCGTTCTCTGTGAACTTGACCGTGAAACACCATGTATATCTTTACCTTACGGACATGAAAAATATATCTGTAGAGAGTGAAATGCCTACTTTCAAATAAACCAATTCAAATGGAAAACAAATATTCTCAGATTATGTAATTCGTATGAAAGATGCATACAGGCGCAGCAGAAATGACGAGTCAGTGTCGCCAAATTCATCTCTTAAACTGAAAACAAAGAAAGCACTAGTTTATCAAATTATTAAAATGTTAATGCAGTCTCCTTACCGTTTTTCCCTGACACATTCATAATCATGTTTCTGCCGGTGCGCTGTGGCAAGCTTTATTCGTGCGCTTGAGCACATATTAGGCTACGTAGGCAATTAAAGGCTCATAATAATGATTTAAATGGTTTATTAATAAACGTGTGATTAGTCGACTAATGCTTAAAATGAATGACTACAAGTCGACCAGAAAAATCCTTAGTCGAGGACAGCCCTAGTAGTAGGTTGCCCATACAGTCTATGCACATGAAATTCAAATGACTTTGTTTTATACTACAGTATATATTGCAGAAATAGTAAGAATAGTATGCTAGTATGCAGAGCTGGGTAGTAAAATAAATATTTTAATAATGAAGTATCACATTTGCATGTTCATGGTGCTTTGACGTTGGGTATGGTCACATGACATGCAGGTAAACAAAGTTTAAGTAAGTTTCAGTAAGTGCTTTATTTCGATTCATTTTAGAATTATTTGTTTTACTTTAACCTTTTTATGATTTAATTAATTATTAGCTTTTCATTGAACTAATAAACCCCCTGCAGTTCCTTCACAAACCCAGTTTGGGAAACTTTGACATAATATATGTTTAATGCACTTCATGTTGTTGATAACAAATGTAATATATTTCTTACGCTTTGTATTTTTACATCAATATGGTACAATATTATCCTATTTAAATTAATGTGAAAAACGAGATAGGTCAAAAGTAATCTAAAAGTAGTCTGATTATGTTACCTAAAATGTGTAATGTAATGGATTCCCTTACTAACTAAAATTTTTGTCATGTAATTAGGAATCAGTAACAGATTACAATTTGTAAGTAATCTACCCAGCTCAGCTAGTATAAGCTTTTGAGTTTGTGAGATTGTGATTGTATGTGTGTGTGGTTTACTTGAGAGCAGTAAACCCCAGTGTACTTCTCTCTCACCGGTGTTATTTTCCACAGCTTTTATCTTTATTTAAGCGTTACACAATTACACCACAGGACATCTGCACCCAACTTCCTGTTCTCTTTAACCGCATCTGTATCCCTTGACCATTTTTTACACCTTTATACTCCTCCTTTACGATTATCCTGTTCTCTCTCTCCATCGGTACAGTATCAGTAGCTGGACTGCGGTGAGTCAAGGTGAATCTGGTCAAACAAACTGAACATCAGTATCCCGGTGGGACCTCATCTCGCAAAAGTCACACCACTGTCCTCTCAGGTGTCCCTGCTTCACACAAATGTGGTTAAACAGCTTGAAGCAAACACACGGTCCGGTCAGAACGCAGCCAATTCCACTGAGACCTTCTGCAGAACTGCAACATCATCTCTGACGCACACAGAGCTCGATCCAATCAAATGTACTGATGACAAATCATCAGTCGCGATGTTTTTGTTTTAGGGAAACTCTTGTTCAGAAACATTTAGGAAGGTTTCAGCACTCTGTCTTTCATCTCAGCCTACCTAAAAATCTGTGATTACGGTTTGGGATTTAGGTATGCTGAAAACAGTTGCTACAGTCATTCAAAATACTATAGTTTGTTACATTAAAGGGTTAGTTCACCCAAAAATGAAAAAAAAAAAATGAAAAAATTTACTCACCCTCAAGGTATCCTATGTGTATATGACTTTCTTCTTTCAGACAAATCCAGTAGGAGTTATATTAAAAATTTTCCTTGCTCTTCCAAGCTTTATAATGGCATGGGCGGGTGTTTTTTGTTCAACAGTCCAGAAGTAGTCAAATAAAACACATCCATCCATATTAAAAGGAAAAATATCTAAATATATAATATCATATTTAAAACATTATAAACACCTTTCCTTCACTTATGCTAACTGTCATAGGTGGAAGCCATTCCGGCAATTTTAATGTTTATTTAAAAATGTTGTCAGTTAAGCAAGATTCAAGCCCTGCATTGAACCCACTGCAAAACAGCACACACACACACGTCCACAGAGTGCACATTATAAACACACTCTTGCCAAACTACAGATATTCAAATCAATCTCTCAGCCAAGCTGCTGCTATTTTAGCAGCCAAACTCGTTCACAAACATGCACGTTCACTTACATAAACTTACAAACACACACACTCCAGGGCACCAAATGCGTTTGTAAACAGGCAGATGGGCCCCTTCTGCTCCTGATCTCGTGTCCGCCTCCACAGCCAAAAACTGCTGATCCGGGTCACACACTTAAGGATAAATACTGAACAATCAAAGCAGATGCAGAACATCTGATCTCAGACCAGATTATTCAATAATATGTTTACACGCACTGTTATAATCTGTCTGTATACATGACACAATGAGTAATTGAATATTTGAAGGATTAAATACACATCGCTTGTCACATCTGTCTTTCAAAACACAAGGCCAGTTGTTGTCTAATTAATAGGTATACATGCTGGACGAAGACTTGGACCATAGTCTAACTTAAAAGTAAGTGTTCAAATTAAAGTTGCTTTTAAATTGCTTTTTAGTTTGATTGAATTCAAACTTTTTAAGTGCATGTCCTGTACGTGCACTTAATGGCCATGTGTTTGCATTTTGAGCAGGATATTTATTGCTGTAATAAAAACTGTTATTCTGATTTTAAAATGGTAGGGCTGTTGTTACACATCCTCTAAATGGACTTATATGCCTCAGCTTCCTCTTGTTTCACTCACTTGTGGGAACATCTCTGACACCACTGGTTAACCTTTGATTGATTTTTTTTCCCTATTTATCCATGCTTTAATCTCTGTAAACGCTTTGTCATTGACTCTCAAACTGATTAGATTTGACTGCCAGAATCAAATGTTGGTCTGTAGGATGATGGCGAGATATTGAACACATGTTTTTAATTGAGATCAATGGGAAATATATAACAACTTTCTCAAGATATTATACAGACCTTGTTTAGCAACATCCAATAAGGATGTTGAACCAGTAACATGTCCTACTAGTGTAAATCACATTAAGCAGATTGCAAATGCATCGAAACATTGCAAATGTACAATATACCGAGTAACAAACAGACAAATGCTGAATTCCAGCCTCATCAAATCCACTGACTATAGATTCTGAATGCAGGTTCCCAAACCACAGACTGCTCTTACTAATTGAGTTCGACTTCTGCTGGATACTTCAATAGCTGCAAGGTCAGATTTATTGACAAAACTTCAGTTATTTGACGTAGGTAAAACAAATCAGGTGGATTTGAGAAGGACTTCAGAAAGACCATGCTGCTGGTTGAAGTTTTGCTAGTGATCAACACAGTCAACCAGCAAGACCAGTCCCTAGTGAAAAATAAATAGCATGAAGTAAATGTATTTCAAATATATTTTAGTATAGGCTAAGTACACTACAATTACATTTACATATTGATATAATTAAAAATACCCTGCAATACTTTTGGTATACTAAATTGGTATACTTAAAGTGTGGAAATAGTGCACAATGCTGTCCAACTAAAGATACAGTATACTTAAGTATATTTGATTGTGCTAAAGTGGAACTGTTGCAAGAATACTTCAGGTACACTTTTAAATATCTTGCATTTAAAGACCAATATTGTTCAAAGATCATGTAATCCTTATGAATAGTGACATTAAGACACACTTTAGGCTTAATATTATGAAACTGAGCACAAGTATTAAAAAAAAAAGTAATATCAGTAAGTCTTGAGCAATATGTCAGTAAATATGTTAACAGGTTTGAACTATACTTAGTATGAAAAATTTATTTTAAATATATTACTTTTTTACTAGTGATGCTAAACCATGTCAATTTTTAGTGGGATGTTATGTCAACTTGCATTACTTTGCGTAGGTATTTTTTTAAGGATGTTTACATATTCAGACTGGAAATCAAGACACAAATAATGTTTACACGCACTGTTATAATCTGTCTGTATACATGACACAATGAGTAATTGAATATTTGAAGGATTAAATACACATCGCTTGTCACATCTGTCTTTCAAAACACAAGGCCAGTTGTTGTCTAATTAATAGGTATACATGCTGGACGAAGACTTGGACCATAGTCTAACTTAAAAGTAAGTGTTCAAATTAAAGTTGCTTTTAAATTGCTTTTTAGTTTGATTGAATTCAAACTTTTTAAGTGCATGTCCTGTACGTGCACTTAATGGCCATGTGTTTGCATTTTGAGCAGGATATTTATTGCTGTAATAAAAACTGTTATTCTGATTTTAAAATGGTAGGGCTGTTGTTACACATCCTCTAAATGGACTTATATGCCTCAGCTTCCTCTTGTTTCACTCACTTGTGGGAACATCTCTGACACCACTGGTTAACCTTTGATTGATTTTTTTTCCCTATTTATCCATGCTTTAATCTCTGTAAACGCTTTTTCATTGACTCTCAAACTGATTAGATTTGACTGCCAGAATCAAATGTTGGTCTGTAGGATGATGGCGAGATATTGAACACATGTTTTTAATTGAGATCAATGGGAAATATATAACAACTTTCTCAAGATATTATACAGACCTTGTTTAGCAACATCCAATAAGGATGTTGAACCAGTAACATGTCCTACTAGTGTAAATCACATTAAGCAGATTGCAAATGCATCGAAACATTGCAAATGTACAATATACCGAGTAACAAACAGACAAATGCTGAATTCCAGCCTCATCAAATCCACTGACTATAGATTCTGAATGCAGGTTCCCAAACCACAGACTGCTCTTACTAATTGAGTTCGACTTCTGCTGGATACTTCAATAGCTGCAAGGTCAGATTTATTGACAAAACTTCAGTTATTTGACCTAGGTAAAACAAATCAGGTGGATTTGAGAAGGACTTCAGAAAGACCATGCTGCTGGTTGAAGTTTTGCTAGTGATCAACACAGTCAACCAGCAAGACCAGTCCCTAGAGAAAAATAAATAGCATGAAGTAAATGTATTTCAAATATATTTTAGTATAGGCTAAGTACACTACAATTACATTTACATATTGATATAATTAAAAATACCCTGCAATACTTTTGGTATACTAAATTGGTATACTTAAAGTGTGGAAATAGTGCACAATGCTGTCCAACTAAAGATACAGTATACTTAAGTATATTTGATTGTGCTAAAGTGGAACTGTTGCAAGAATACTTCAGGTACACTTTTAAATATCTTGCATTTAAAGACCAATATTGTTCAAAGATCATGTAATCCTTATGAATAGTGACATTAAGACACACTTTAGGCTTAATATTATGAAACTGAGCACAAGTATTAAAAAAAAAAGTTTAATTATCATTTTTATATCAGTAAGTCTTGAGCAATATGTCAGTAAATATGTTAACAGGTTTGAACTATACTTAGTATGAAAAATTTATTTTAAATATATTACTTTTTTACTAGTGATGCTAAACCATGTCAATTTTTAGTGGGATGTTATGTCAACTTGCATTACTTTGCGTAGGTATTTTTTTAAGGATGTTTACATATTCAGACTGGAAATCAAGACACAAATAATGATTTTTAACTGAGATAAAGCTGAAATAAAGTAGATTATAAATATTAGATCTATAAATATTTGAACTTAAAAACAAAAATAAAGCTACATAGAAATTTACTAATATACTAACAAACTAATAAAAATGAGAAAAGCACATAACAAAATTACTAATACTTACAGTAAAATTATATTTTTATAAATATAACCCTAACCCTAAAATTATATTAGACTGGAGGCTCTGTTGTTGTTTTTCCCCCCATTGTTGCCTTGTTTTATATTAAATAAATAATAGATAAAAAAAAAGACCTTGATCAAGGCGGTGAAACATCTCCTGATTTTACTCATAGAATATTCCTGAGAGATAAAACGGTCACCTGCAGCATAAAAATGGTCATCAAATCAGTTTTGCAGTTTTTAATCTTTTTCATGGTGAGTCTCTAGTGCACGCTTACAATTGAACCTAGTCTTATTAGGCTAATTTCATTATCTTTCATGTATTTTTTTTTTCCTTTTTAAGGCCCCGTCCACACGGAGACACGGTTAGCTGTATACGCATAAATGTTGTATCGTAGGCGTTTCGTCCAGACGGATCTGGCGTTTTGGGAGAGTGAAACCGGGTCCCAGAGTGGATAAAAATCTCAAGTATTTTAGTCGAAGAAAACCTGAAGTATTTTAGTCTAGTTTTAGTCAATGAAAACTTGATATTTTAGCAATAAAATTATTATTAATTAACCGTACAGCAGTATTAATTTTGGCAGGTATTTTTTATTTAGTCTTAGTCTTACTCAAATGTACATTTTAGTTATCATATTTAGACAAACTTGTCCTGTTTTTGTTTATTCAATGAAATGTATGAGCATTTTAGTCAGTTAGGTTTTTTTAGTCAATGAAATATTAGTCACATTTTCCTCATTCTGTATAATGGTTAAACTGATCAAAATGATTCTTTTTTCTCTCAAAATTATAATCGTACTGACTGTTGTTATTTGAGAAATTTACTTTTGCATTTCAGGTATTGCACTTTCACCAGTAAGCACAAATCAATAGAATGTGGACACATACATGGTGTATTTTACCTCATCTAGTGTACTGATTTACTATAGGCTTTTTATTATATAAATCAACACCAAAGACTTATGCAATCTCTCTGTCTACATTATGAAAACAGCTAAAACAAACGAAAAATATTATAACAGTGAAATTCCTAGTAATTCCACTAATTCCATAATTGCAATAGTCTATTTCTCTATTAAAACAACAGCGATTGAGTAAGTGTATTTATTCAGCGATCACAATTGCAAACAATATAGTTGAGATCTCATGGCAGAACACAGACCGGCTGAATGACGCTTTCATTTAGATGCTAAACTCCAGCTTGTTTGTTTTTCAGATCATCTGCGGCGGCGCTTCCGCAATGAGGAGTGAGCGCCTGCGCATGGTTGCCAGATTGCTTAAAATAAGCAAAACACACCAGGCTGAAAATATATCAATTTAACAGCGAAGCTCTGATTCGGGGATTAGAACTCTTGATATCTGGCAACCGCACTCATGAGAGCTAGGGATGGGCGATACCACTTATTTTGTTTTCGATACCATACCGATATTTTTCAAGGCAGTATCGTCAATATCGATTCGATACTTCTGAACTAAACTTTAAAATTATGAAAGCGTAAAATGGGTAATGATAAGCACTTAACTTTATGTTTAAAATGCATTTTAACATTCAGTATGCCTTAATTGTAACTTATTAGGTTATATTTTTGTTTACACATAATTCAAATCTATAAATACTACAGTTGAACTACGGTCACTGTAGTAAAACCATGGTTCATTTTCATAAGGGACTGCCAGTGACCGGCTGTTGCATGCATAAAATGCAACCTTTTTATTCTGATAGTGTATGATTTCTATTAACATTACAGAATAGAACATGATCAATATTATCTTTCAACGTTCAATTTAAATAACTGTAATTGCACAAACTATGTAGGCTACAATTTCAGTTTGTTTATTGTGAAATAACTCTGTCCTTCTGTCCTCTGATAAGCATTGTTCAGGGCTGCCGTTCCCAAAAGCTTTAATGCTTTCTTATGAAAACAGGTATGCACTGCTGTGCTACTACAGGTATTTTGAACAATGCAACTTGAAATTGTACTAAAAAGTTGTGCAGACCCTTCAGCAATTGGGGCATTTGAAAATAAATTACTGTTAAATTTAAATTAAATTAAATAAAACATGTAGTCTTACATCATAAAATAACCACACTTTTACTGAAAGTAACACAATAAAAATGGACAGAATTTATATTAATATTGGTAACACTTTACAATAAGGTTCATTAGTTAACATTAGTTTACTACTTTAGATAATGAACTATGAATGAACAACAGTTCTTCAGCATTTATTAATCTTAGTTCATGCTAATTTCAACATTTACTAATGCATTATTAAAATCAACAGTTGAGCTTGTTAACAGTTAATGCACTCTGAATTAACACGAACTAACAGTGAATAACTGTATTCTCATTAACTAACATTAAGAAAGATGAATAAATACTGTAATAAATGTATTTTTCTTTTTTCGTTCATGATAGTTAATACATTAACTAACATTAACTAATGGAACCTTATTGAAAAGTGTTACCTTAATATTAAATATCAATAAATTATTTTTATTCACTTATATGTATCAGAATCAGATATAAGTTGTTGTTGTTTTTTGACTAATTATCCAAATAATGTATAGTCCTACAAAGCTATTATTATCAGAGCATATGAGCAGAGCAGAGCGTCACTGAAGGTAGCATCATTTTAGCAGCGTGAGCGTTGCCCTAGTACAGCTGAACTAGCCTACACCATGTTACAGCACAGTAATGCTACTGCAAACCGGAACAAGTATACTGCATAGAAATTTCCTGTCAGCGCATTATTTGAGCTAGGGATGGGCGATACCACTTATTTTTGTTTTCGATACCATACCGATATTTTTCAAGGCAGTATCGTCAATATCGATTCGATACTTCTGAACTAAACTTTAAAATTATGAAAGCGTAAAATGGGTAATGATAAGCACTTAACTTTATGTTTAAAATGCATTTTAACATTCAGTATGCCTTAATTGTAACTTATTAGGTTATATTTTTGTTTACACATAATTCAAATCTATAAATACTACAGTTGAACTACGGTCACTGTAGTAAAACCATGGTTCATTTTCATAAGGGACTGCCAGTGACCGGCTGTTGCATGCATAAAATGCAACCTTTTTATTCTGATAGTGTATGATTTCTATTAACATTACAGAATAGAACATGATCAATATTATCTTTCAACGTTCAATTTAAATAACTGTAATTGCACAAACTATGTAGGCTACAATTTCAGTTTGTTTATTGTGAAATAACTCTGTCCTTCTGTCCTCTGATAAGCATTGTTCAGGGCTGCCGTTCCCAAAAGCTTTAATGCTTTCTTATGATACTTTTGGGAAATGCAGCCCTGTTTGAATGCACTGTCAGAAGTGAGTGAACGCTCTCTGTGATTGATTGGTTCTGTATTGCAACATTTGCGTGTCCAGATGAGCAGGAAAATAGTTCTATCCTACACAATTACTCGCGAACAAAGGTTATTCGTCCAATTCAATGCATATTGTACAAATTTTTTGTTGTTGTTAAATTAACAAAATCACTGGTAAATAAAACACACCTTAGTATCGATAATTTTGTTTGAGTATCGATACTTTCGATACTCGCATCAGTATCGATATATCGATACTTTAGATCGATACACCCATCCCTAATGAGAGCTCACGTAGTAGAGGCATGTAGAGCAGTCTGCAATAACATTTCGTCTCCTTTTTTTATGAAAATAAAAGGAGGTTTTTGGTAAAGTTTTTATCTTTTGAATACATTTTAGTCTCGTCTTATTTCGTCAACGAAATTGCATGTTGAGATAGTCTTAGTTATCGTTTATTGACCTTATTGTCGTCTCGTCTTAGTCATGGGAAAAAGCTCGTCAACGAACATTTTTCGTCATAGCCTTCGTTAACGAAATTAACAATAACAAACACTGAATGATTGTCTTTTTATTAACTAACATTAGCACAGATTAATAAATGTATTGTTCCATGTTCGTTTGTATACCGCGCTCAAGGTTTATGCGCATAGTCCAAGTCTTCTTCTCCGTTTTTAGTGTATCTCTTTGGCAGAATTACAACGCCACATGCTGGTCTAGCATGTATACTACATCGTTTTGTGTCGGTTTCGTGGTTTCGTGTGGACGCAGATATTTCTTGAGATGAGGGGAAAATAAAGATTGGATAGGGAAAGCTCTGGCTTCGTGTGGACATAGCCCAAGTCTTTTATGGACTACTCACTGTCGCATTCACTTTTTTTCTTGCCTATTCTCTCTGTTTCATTCTCATCTCTCTTTCACTCTAACAGACACACACATTAGATGAGATCCAATTTGGTTGGAGGTCCCATTTTTGTCTCTATCTCCATCTCGCTGTTTCTCTATCTGTATTTTACACACATGCTCACATGCTATCAGCTCAGAATGATTTTTCTTTAGATGCCAAAAATAGTGTGGCAACCTCAGGGTTCACACGCAGCCGAGGTTAAAGGTCACATGCTGCTTTCACCAGTCTTAAAGATTCTATCTGCTCAACCTTCTGTCCATCACCTTCTCACCCAGCCACCACACACACACATACATACTCAGAATCAGAATCACCGCAATATATTCAGACTCAGATAAAACACAGAGGATATGAGGGAAATTCTATTTCAGAGGATTTAGCACCTGGTGAAGCTGTATTGCAGGTGCTAAATAAAATAATACTGCACTGCATACTGATATCGGTATATAATATTTAATTATGTATGCTTATTTTCCAGTGTATCTACATTTAGATTACTTTTGCCATCTAATGCTCGCTTAAAGTTAATCTTTAAAAACACTGCTAATTTAACAACACTGTTCAAATGACATTTTATCAAATCTCAAAATGATTTCAGATTTAGACATTTTTTATAATGTACAGTATAGCAATGCATAAATAGCATTTAAAATTATTGATCTTAGTGTCTTATTTTTGACAAATTATCAAATTATTATAGAATTTTAATATCAGCCATTTATCAGTTATTGGCCATAAAATGAAAATATTCAGAATACGGAATGTTGCAATGCCTAAATTCCCTTGTAGCAATTAAAATGACCGATTCAAATTTTGTAGTGTTTAATTTTTTATAATTTTAATATTTGACATTTATCAGTTATTGGCCATAACATGAAAATAATTATCAGTTTATCAGTCAGATTTTTAATATTAAATGCTGTGATGCCTAAAATCACTCGTAGCATTTAAAATGAGTGATTTTAATTTTTAATTATAGAATTTAATTTTAGCCATTTATCAGTTATTGGTAACAACATGAACATAATTATCGGCTAATCCATCAAATTTTTATATCAATTGTTGCAGTGCCTAAATTCCCTTTTTTATTAAAAATGATTTATTTTATTGATTTTTAGTGTTTCATTTAAATTTTAAAACATTATTGCACAGTTTTCATAAGAGCCATTTATCAGTTATTGGCCATAGCATGAAAAGGGGAAAAAAAGGCTTATTGGTCAGATTTGTTTAATATCAGTGCATCAGTTTATTCACCCCTATGGAGTATGCCATAGATATTGAATATAATAGTAGATTTTTATATTGAAGCCATCTGTCCAAGCACTGGCCTGTCCTCCACTCTGAGCTAAAACCACCTTGACTCTTTCCCAGTATTGATTTGTCCTGGCCTCTTTCTTTTCCTCATTTAGACACCTGTATTGTCCTGTTCGGTCTCTGCTCTCTCTCTCCCTCACAGTGTCTCTCTCTTTGTCTCCTGATTGTCTTAATGTGTGTTAAAGACTCAGCGCAGACGCAGTGAAAGTTCACTGCTGTCTTTGCGTGTGCGTAAACTCTCATTCATATTCAATTAGAAACATTTTTAATATGAATACTAAATATCACAGTCAGCGGTGTAATTTGTGGTGCTGGAAGTTTCATCATAATTTTTGAGGCAGGATTTCTTTTTAATTATATCAGCTGTACAAACGTCCTGCAAATACAGTGCGAATGTTAAATCACTACATAATCCTCTGCATATTTCATCAGACAGGAGAAACATCCTTACATTCATGACTTTGTCATAGTGTCACCAGCACAATAATAATGATGGATTATCCTGTCGTTCACTCTTGTTTTTCTCTCTCTCTCACTCGCTGAGAAAACGGACAGAGGGGACTCGTTTTTCTGCCTTTGCTGCGTTCATTGGAATGGGCAGGGTTTGCATTATTCAGTGCCTGATATACGGTTCACAGAGTGATGTAATACTCCTATCAAGCTCTGGCGAATTGGTCGGGTACCCTGAGGCTCCTGCTCTCTGATTGGTCAAACACCTTAATTTCCCAGAGCTCTGACAGGCTAAACACCCATGGGCTTCGTGATCTGATTCGATATCGCACAGCCTTCTGCTTTTATATGCAGGGACTCAAACATTTGTAAAGTTTGGAGTGTGTATTCGTATGTACAGTCAGCTCAACTGTGGCTGTCTGAGAGTTACTGCTCCACTCTTGTAAGTCATCTCCAGTTAGAGGAGAAACAAGCAAGTGGCAAAGACGACAAGTCGTCACACTGCAACACACACGCCGTTCCTGTCAGCTCAGATCATGACACATTATTCAGCACTGATTGAAAGCACAAGAACTGGAGTATTTTTCCTATGCAATTCTTAGTTCTGTAGCTCTTTTGTTGTTTTATTATTCTTTTTTATTAATTATAAAAACATTTAGGAAAATTTGATAAAATTTTGTTAAATATAATAATGCTGAGAGTCTTTTGTTTTAGTAGTTTGAACTGATAATTCAGGTAAAAATTAAACTCAGTATTTTCACACTCTCATGTCATTCCAAATCCATTGGACTTCCTTTTCTCTGTGAAACACATAAGGAGAAGTTTAACAGCATGTTCATGCTGTTCTCTTCCATATAATGAAAGTTAATGGTGACCAGGCCCATTAAGCTTCAAAAATAATAAAAAAGCAACATAGAATTGTCAAGTAGTCAATCCTACTCGAGTAAATACTACTATATTAAGTCATACAATAGCAATTTTGTGAAAAACTGATCAAAGTTATATTAATAGTTAATAAATAGTTTTTGTTCATTGAAATAAAGCTGAAATGCAAATAAATTACTAAAGTAATTTTTTTTTTTTATATTTAAAAAACTAATAAAAATACCAAAAGCACATGACAAATTACTAAAACTAAAATTAAAAAGAAATCTGAAAATATCTAAATAAAAGCTAAATAAAAATCATAAAGGGGTCATATGATGTGATTTAAATTTTTCCTTTCTCTTTGAAGTCTTACATTCTCTTGGTGCATAAAGAAGATAGGAATGGACTGAGGCTGGGGTCAAGGCATCAAGAGCCACCACACACAGACGTGTCAAGGAATTTGGCTACAGTTGTCGTATTCCTCTTGTTAAGCCACTCCTGAACCACAGAAACCGTCAGAGGCGTCTTACCTGGGCTAAGGAGAAGAAGAACTGGACTGTTGCCCAGTGGTCCAAAATTCTGTTTTCAGATGAGAGCAAGTGTTTTCAGATGAGAGCAAGTGCAATCTGCTGGTGTTCGTCCATTGTGTTTTTTGAAAACCAACGTCACTGCACCCGTTTCCATGCCACGCCGAATTGAGGCAGTAATTAAAGCAAAAGGAGCCCCTACCAAGTATTGAGTACATGTACAGTAAATGAACATACTTTCCAGAAGGCCAACAATTCACTAAAAAAAAATTTTTTATTGGTATGAATTATTCTAATTTGTTGAGATAGTGAATTGGTGGGTTTTTGTTAAATGTGAGCCAAAATCAACACAATTAAAAGAACCAAAGACTTAAACTACTTCAATCTGTGTGCATTGAATTTATTTAATACACAATACACGTTTCACAATTTGAGTTGAATTAATTAAATAAATGAACTTTTCCATGACATTCTAATGTATTGAGATGCACCTGTTTATAAAATAAAATTACACTCCACACTTTCTCCTTAGCAACACTGGCCTGAGAGTTAGACAAAGAGACATAGAGAGGATAATAGAAGCCAGTCCAGGATTTAACCATCACTGAACATTGTGGAGGGCATCACCTCTGAGTAAAGACCAGATCTATCTTCTCTAATACTAACCCATTGTCAGGGAAACAGCAAAAATAATCTAATATCATTAGCAAAAGCACTCATCAAGCTACCGGCGAAAAATGTCTCTACTGCAGTGTCGGGGAGGTTTCGTTGAAAACTGTAGCTTGCCAAGCTTGCCTTAAGCCTCAGTGTCTTGGTCAGCTAGCCTGCTCTAAACTCATTGTTTCAGGGCATAATTACATCTGACTCAATTCTGATATGGAACACCCAGTTCTCATGATTCAATCCATTTACACTTGATAAAATCAAACCCTGCCATTTTCTCCCCATTCAATATCCTGTTTCACTTGGAAATTCATCATATTACAGAAATAAAATGGATGATAACAATGTTTTATGTCGTCTTTAAAGAATCAGCAGAATATTAATCAGATAGGAGGATTTTCTAAATTATGGCACCATCATCAAACCTGAACTAATAAAACTGAAAATCACCCAGTTTACACAAACAATGAGAAAACATAGGTGGTAAAAAAAAGAACCATTTAACAAAACACTTAGTGACATATTTGTACGTTATATGATTTTTATACATTTGGGTATAGAAATGTACAATGCCTACCTGATCTCATGACGAAAACTTACCTGTGGGAACTTTCACAAGACATGAAATATACCAATAAGTACATATCACTGCAGTTTTCAACAGAAATTAACTCTAGAGGAGGTAAAACAGTGAGCACTTGTTATGATTACAACTCCATATGTTTCACTTTCCGGACGTAACATGCTTTCACAATGAAAGAGCTGCAAGATGAGAGATCAAAAAAACAAGCTAAAACGACATGCTTGCAATTGCATTTTTACGTCACATTTGCTTTTATTCATACTGTTGGGTAGGTTTAGTTCTGTGATGAGAGACCAAAGATCTTGCTGAGCTTTAGATGTTAGGTGAGGCTTAGAGTATTGAGATGCTGTTGAGTGTAGCTGAACCACTGGTCCACCATTACGAGAAGATAAAGATACGCATTTCAGTCACGACTATTACTTTTCATTAAGCCTACCAGGTCTTTCAATTTCTCTGTCTTCAGTGCATCCATGCAAGTCAGTCCACAGTCATTAAACACATGAAGGAAGAGGGTGCTGCTTCAAGCAGTGCTGCAACAGGCATTTCATGTGTTGGCTGATCATCTTTAATTCTCTATTAACAGAGACAAGCTCGCCTCAGCCTTCATTAAAAATAGATAGAGACAAGCTCTCCACTCGGGCTAATGACACCTACCCTCTTGCACACACACACTATCGCTGAGGACCACTCTAATCTTTCAATCTGTTTCTCCCTAAAAGAACAGAAACGACACAAACTCGTCAGTTCTGAACTTACTCAGAGGATGCAGAGTGGTGATAATACCTTTAAGTGAGCTACACTTTTTTCCTATAACCACGAGAGCTACACCGTGTTAAGCCAGCGACAGTCAGAAATCAGAAGCCCCTAATGGTGTTCATCCATTGGTGCTTCAGTATGATCTGTCTTGAACGCAGATTTGCGGAAATACCACTACACATTAATGTAGTTGAAAAATTATTTCAGAAGGGATCAGAATAAATCAAATATAACAATTTATTATTAGTCAGGTAAAATTGTATCATGCCAATTACATAACGAAACAATTAGAAGCCAATTTAGAAAGGATAATGCAATTGTGAATCACATTGTAGCCACGTGGCAACCCTGCTCCTGTACATAGATACTGTAGCTACATGGAAAATAGCCAAGTGTTCCACGCAGGAGACAAACTAATTTAACAGTCACACATGTAACAGCTATCCTAATTTAACAAGACAAACGGTCTAAATGCATAGCATCAACAACCTTTTACCTAAGTATTTCAAAGAACACAATTTCATTTTTGAATCATACTTGACAGCAGAGAGACACACAGCAGCGAGAGTTCTGGTGCAGAGCTCCAGAGACTCTCCCACACTTCATGGTGGTTTTTCTGACTACAGAATCCCAAAGTAGTGTTTTGTCACTTATATACCCAAATAAGAAAAACAAATAAATCTTCAAATCAGTTGTAAAAACATAAAATACCTTTTGGTTTGTTAGGTTCTGTGATCCAGGGTCACACCTGGCTGGAGATAGAGAAACATTCCCACAGACCCCGAAAAAGGGACACACCCTCTCCTCAGCGGAACACAATTCTACAAAAATGTTCAATATTTCTCATAATACAAGTGACTACTGTGAAATTGAGACCATTTTACCAATCGCACAGAGACCTTTAAAATGACACCAAACATGAAGGGGAAAAACAACAGGTTCACAGGATGCATGATATGTGGGATATGCATATTCTTAATGAACTTTGAGTGAAACTTTTTGGGGGAAAGAGGGAGAGGCAGAGAGGGCAGGGGGAGAAGGGGGTTATAAATGAGCGAGGAGAGAAGTGTTGTTTGCTCTCTTTGGAGATCCCTTCTCCAGATAAGTTGCATTGTTTTATTGCACGGCATCTGTTCTGTGTGATTTCCTGAGCTTTTGCTTCATGAGCAGTTAATTTCATAAATAATTTCACTGCTTGCAAATGTTATAATCAAAGAGCGTTTTTATTTATTTTTATTTATGCAATTAATAATTACATTAATAATAAAAATAGTGCTGCCATTATTACCTTTTTTTTAAATAATAATAAAAATTATTGTGCAGTCATACCTCATAGTTTGAAAGAATGCAACAAATTCCATGACCAATCTGCCTAAGTGAACAGTCTGCACCTTTAAGCCAACTGAGTTCATGAAATTAATATTCTTTCATTAATTTTCTCACCCTTATTTTGTTCCAAACATTTATGACTTTCTGCAGGGCTCAACAGTCATGTAAAATTGCTTCATTCATAATAATAGGATAGAATAATCAAAATACTATATAAAATGTATTTCAGTGTATTTTTGAAGTATTATTTATTATTAGTTTTTTTTCATAATTAAGAAGCTATTTTATTTATATAGTAAATAATTGTGCAGACATTTCTATTCATTTAGTTATTTATTTTATGAATAATAATAATACTAGTGCAGGTCTACTTGGATATGAAAGAATATCTTAAAGTAGTAAATATAACCATAACACACAAATACACAGGGTAAAATCTGTTGTTTGTGAATGTGCGTGTCTGTTTGGGGTGTGTAAATGAGGTCAGAAAACTGACAGGGTTCCAGAAAAGAATCGTCATCTTTACCTGTGTGTTGTTGTCTTGTGGTCACCACCACAGGACCCGCAGGGAAGAGCGCTCTGCCGCTCAGCAGCATGTGTTTGCACAATCTGGACCCTTATGTTCAGACTGACATGTACAACAGCGAAGAAATGTTCTCACACTGAGCAGCTTCCGCTGGTGACTGAAAACCACCATCACCGTCTGATGCCACAGTGTCTGGCACCATGCCCAACCACCCAGCAGCCATCCCAGAGTGGACACGACTAATTTATTACTGGATCACTGAGTCCCGCCCCCTGCATTAGGGAGTAATGAGAAATCAAGAGTGGACTGGAGCACATCCAGCTAATGTGCCATTGGGGTAAAGCTTAAACGCTAATGCTAGGCCTTCAATGTGCTTAACTATTGAAGTAATGTGCAGACACCAGCCTTTAGTTCTGCTTCTGTGTTTTCTTACTGTGAAAAGTTATTTTCTGCCTTTCTGACAACGTCAGTACCGGATCTACAGGTATTTTTAGCAGATGTTTGCCATTAATTAGCACCTAATTAGCACTTAAACGTTTACAGACGCTGAGCTAACACAGTTGCAAAGGACTTATCAAAGTTCAAACTACTTTGAATCAAGCTGTTGAAGCTTTGTTGAACAGAACGCTGTTAGAACGAAGGGTCCAGGTGAGGAGAGTGTTGTTGACGCTTGTGTTTTTTACATACAGCACACAGAGAAAATTACATGAATATGACAGTGGGCAAATGCATAAAGTGCAGCATAATTTGAAATCATGAGTTTAAAGTATAAAGCATTCAATTCACACGGACTGACCATCACAGAGAGAACACGTGATCATGCTGGATAAAAATGCACACTTCGCAAGATCTCACAGCTGGATTCGACTTAAGTTTGCATGGTTTGTGAAATTAAATGTTCATTAGTCATTCAAAGATTTGTTTAAATGATATAAATGCATATTTGCTGAATGCTGACAGCAAACGAGAAAGTATTATAATGTTTGCCTTTCTAGTACTAATAATATAAAAGCAATCGTTATAATACTTTTTGTATACATTAATTCCTTTGTTTAACCGCTCTATCTGATTATTAGACAGACTTCTATCCATATTAGACAGAACTGTTAACAATGACAGCAAACAAGAGGGAGAATGTGAGCACTGTGTGTGCACCGTCAAAATAAAAGTCCAGCCTCGAACACATCGGCCAAGCAGAATAACTTATCGGCCAATGCCGATATTTGAAAAATGCCAAATATCGGCCGATATATCAGCCTTGGCGATATATCGGTCGACCACTAATTTTAAGGTCCAATTCTCACTCACAAACCATTAACTAAGACTTTTGACTCAATAAACCCCTAATTTGCTACTTATTAATAGTCAGTAAGGTAGTTGCTAAGTTTAGGTATTGGGTAGGATTAGGGATGTAGAATATGGTCATGCAAAATATGTGCTTTATAAGTACTAATAAACAGCCAATATGTTGATAATAGGCATGCTAATGAGCAACTAGTCAATAGTGAGAATTGGTCTCTATACTAAAGTGCTACCAAAAGATCATATATATATATATATATATATATATATATATACTGTATATATGGATAGATAATTTAAATAGTGAAATGTAATAAAAAATACATTTAATAAAAAATGTATAAATAAAAATTTTCTTCTTGACAGAAAAAACAAGAACAGTCATTATTATTCTACATTCCAACCATCAAAGATGAAGGGAAATATGAAATAATACTCCCTTCCTTACAGTTTCTTCAACTTTATAAGTCTGTAGTAGTTTCAGACATAACTTCATAGGAAAAGTCCTTGATCATTTTCTTTTAAAGGTGAGTTTTTCTTTGCCATTCCCCCCTCAGATTCTTCAAAGAAATCTGGCCCTCAAAATTATAGATCTATATTTTGTGTGTGTATAATATATATATTAGAGATGAAATCTTTAAATAAATAAATAAACCTGGATAACATGGAACCTTGGATAATTATTTTTGATGCACCAAAACAGTTTATAAGAATAACAAATGATTATCACTTGTCACGTGCAGCTCATGACCAAAATCTGTGTATTTTTGTATATTAAGGTGCGACAGTTCACTAACTGACACATCTTCCCCCAGTCTCCCTCTACACAGAGACACACACATGCACACAGAGCCACATCTTGTTTTATGCATGAGCTTTTGTGCTAAAAGGCCGCCTAGGCATGTCCTGTGGTTTGTGTGGTCAGCGTACTAAAGCCTGACCCCTGTGTTGAGACCCCTCACGGCGGGGTGGCATGGGCTTTTTGTGCCCTCATTCAAACCACTTCACCTCTGTTTCATGCTGAGAGCATAAACGACTGAACTGCCTTTCATTTAGTTTTATGTAGATTCAACATGACAGACACAAACATGGCGTTTTATCCTCTACTGCACATTAGCTCAGACTGCAGTACCATATGGCTCAAGTCAGAGGTTATAGTTGTTTGTGTTGGTTTTCTCTCTGATTATGGCATCATTCACTGAGTGAAGCTATTAGTTACAAGAGTCACATAATGATTTCTTTGTTTGGACACAAATGGCTGGTGCTATTTCCTGATGCCAGATTGCGCTTATCTCAAGGGATTATATGCATGTGTGCTAAATTAATGCGGCTCAGCCACTGCTACACATTTAGAAATGTTATAAATATAGCAATTTATGCAGCCAAGGATCATACAGTAGTACCAATGTACACGGACATCACATCACAACTATAACTAGTTTTAGACTCAACACCTTCAGACCACCTACAGTCCGTCTGATGCATATTGCACTTTCTTGTTCTGGCAAGATCTAATCTGATTGGATGACTCTGCTAAACGGTGAATTCATTAATTAAACATTCAGGAACAATACAAGTAGTGGTCTTTATGAGTGAATCATTCGCTTAACTAATTAATTCAAAAACTTATTCAGAAATGAAAAAACACAACTGAATCCAAAATCGTCTGAATTCAAAATCGTATACTTCCCTTCTATACAGTAGGTGAAGAACAGTTTGTGAAAAGTGAATTCACATTATTCAAAAAATAATAGGCACAAATTGACTTACTACTTCAAACGAGTTTCTAAAGTGCTCATCTGCTATATTTTTTTATCTCATAAGGCCATGTGATAAGATTGGTAGGTCACATGACAATGACAGCATGATGGATGTAGTATGTCTGGGTTCTATTCATACATTCATGCAATATAAAGTATACTTTTTTAATGGTCATAATTACTTACTCAAAAGAAGCACCCACTCCGACTAAAAAAAGGTTGGGAAACACTGCTTTAGATGACAGTATTTTTCACAAATAAATAAATATTTAATAAAAATATAATTTAAAAAAAAGAAGAAACACTGTAACCAACAGGGCACTCAGTATTCTGGGAAGTTTGTGTGCATTGGGAATCATATTTTTCAAATAAAGCCAGGGTAACACTCATTTTACATACAGCACACAGAGAAAATTACATGAATATGACAGTGGGCAAATGCATAAAGTGCAGCATAATTTGAAATCATGAGTTTAAAGTATAAAGCATTCAATTCACACGGACTGACCATCACAGAGAGAACACGTGATCATGCTGGATAAAAATGCACACTTCGCAAGATCTCACAGCTGGATTCGACTTAAGTTTGCATGGTTTGTGAAATTAAATGTTCATTAGTCATTCAAAGATTTGTTTAAATGATATAAATGCATATTTGCTGAATGCTGACAGCAAACGAGAAAGTATTATAATGTTTGCCTTTCTAGTACTAATAATATAAAAGCAATCGTTATAATACTTTTTGTATACATTAATTCCTTTGTTTAACCGCTCTATCTGATTATTAGACAGACTTCTATCCATATTAGACAGAACTGTTAACAATGACAGCAAACAAGAGGGAGAATGTGAGCACTGTGTGTGCACCGTCAAAATAAAAGTCCAGCCTCGAACACATCGGCCAAGCAGAATAACTTATCGGCCAATGCCGATATTTGAAAAATGCCAAATATCGGCCGATATATCAGCCTTGGCGATATATCGGTCGACCACTAATTTTAAGGTCCAATTCTCACTCACAAACCATTAACTAAGACTTTTGACTCAATAAACCCCTAATTTGCTACTTATTAATAGTCAGTAAGGTAGTTGCTAAGTTTAGGTATTGGGTAGGATTAGGGATGTAGAATATGGTCATGCAAAATATGTGCTTTATAAGTACTAATAAACAGCCAATATGTTGATAATAGGCATGCTAATGAGCAACTAGTCAATAGTGAGAATTGGTCTCTATACTAAAGTGCTACCAAAAGATCATATATATATATATATATATATATATATATATACTGTATATATGGATAGATAATTTAAATAGTGAAATGTAATAAAAAATACATTTAATAAAAAATGTATAAATAAAAATTTTCTTCTTGACAGAAAAAACAAGAACAGTCATTATTATTCTACATTCCAACCATCAAAGATGAAGGGAAATATGAAATAATACTCCCTTCCTTACAGTTTCTTCAACTTTATAAGTCTGTAGTAGTTTCAGACATAACTTCATAGGAAAAGTCCTTGATCATTTTCTTTTAAAGGTGAGTTTTTCTTTGCCATTCCCCCCTCAGATTCTTCAAAGAAATCTGGCCCTCAAAATTATAGATCTATATTTTGTGTGTGTATAATATATATATTAGAGATGAAATCTTTAAATAAATAAATAAACCTGGATAACATGGAACCTTGGATAATTATTTTTGATGCACCAAAACAGTTTATAAGAATAACAAATGATTATCACTTGTCACGTGCAGCTCATGACCAAAATCTGTGTATTTTTGTATATTAAGGTGCGACAGTTCACTAACTGACACATCTTCCCCCAGTCTCCCTCTACACAGAGACACACACATGCACACAGAGCCACATCTTGTTTTATGCATGAGCTTTTGTGCTAAAAGGCCGCCTAGGCATGTCCTGTGGTTTGTGTGGTCAGCGTACTAAAGCCTGACCCCTGTGTTGAGACCCCTCACGGCGGGGTGGCATGGGCTTTTTGTGCCCTCATTCAAACCACTTCACCTCTGTTTCATGCTGAGAGCATAAACGACTGAACTGCCTTTCATTTAGTTTTATGTAGATTCAACATGACAGACACAAACATGGCGTTTTATCCTCTACTGCACATTAGCTCAGACTGCAGTACCATATGGCTCAAGTCAGAGGTTATAGTTGTTTGTGTTGGTTTTCTCTCTGATTATGGCATCATTCACTGAGTGAAGCTATTAGTTACAAGAGTCACATAATGATTTATTTGTTTGGACACAAATGGCTGGTGCTATTTCCTGATGCCAGATTGCGCTTATCCCAAGGGATCATATGCATGTGTGCTAAATTAATGCGGCTCAGCCACTGCTACACATTTAGAAATGTTATAAATATAGCAATTTATGCAGCCAAGGATCATACAGTAGTACCAATGTACACGGACATCACATCACAACTATAACTAGTTTTAGACTCAACACCTTCAGACCACCTACAGTCCGTCTGATGCATATTGCACTTTCTTGTTCTGGCAAGATCTAATCTGATTGGATGACTCTGCTAAACGGTGAATTCATTAATTAAACATTCAGGAACAATACAAGTAGTGGTCTTTATGAGTGAATCATTCGCTTAACTAATTAATTCAAAAACTTATTCAGAAATGAAAAAACACAACTGAATCCAAAATCGTCTGAATTCAAAATCGTATACTTCCCTTCTATACAGTAGGTGAAGAACAGTTTGTGAAAAGTGAATTCACATTATTCAAAAAATAATAGGCACAAATTGACTTACTACTTCAAACGAGTTTCTAAAGTGCTCATCTGCTATATTTTTTTATCTCATAAGGCCATGTGATAAGATTGGTAGGTCACATGACAATGACAGCATGATGGATGTAGTATGTCTGGGTTCTATTCATACATTCATGCAATATAAAGTATACTTTTTTAATGGTCATAATTACTTACTCAAAAGAAGCACCCACTCAGAGAGTATGCGATATCAGACACAACCTTTGTGTTTTTGTGGAGACGTGCAGAGGTTAATTCTACTGTGGAACTATTTTGTTAGGTAAGGTGCAGTGTGTAATATTCACAGCTAACGAATGAAATGGCTACTGCACTCCAAATTCAAAATATTGGAGAGTGTTGTTTTTCCTGCCCCTCATCCTCAGCCTTGACGCTCAAGTAGGTGGTCAGATTGGGTACACGCAACAAGAACAAGTGCAACTAACAATTAGTATAATCAAAAGTACCAACTTCAGTACCAGTTGGTACTTACATTTTTTAAATGTTAATTTTTCCCTAATATCCCTGCACATAGACGGATCAGCTGACAGATGCCTGCTTTCAAACCAGTGTTAATTTTGACAGGCAGTTTTGATTTAGTCTTAAGTCTTTATCTTGAGACAAAAATGCTTAATTGTCTTAGTCACATTTTAGTCATTTGAGTCTTTCATAGTTTTAGACGACGAAAAGTCATTGCATTTTTGTCAACTTTTAGTCATTACTTTTAGTCAAACTGCAGTTACCAACATTTATTTTGGTAGCTATTTTATATTTAGTCTTCAAACTAAAATAGTCATTAATTCTTCTCTCTTTAGACCAAATCAGTTAAACTTATGAGAAATTTGAATCAAGAATTGAATTTGTAAAAACTTGAATAAATGACAATATTCATTTTTGGGTGAACTATCCCTTTAACAGTAGTGAGAATGGAGCAACTTATAAAAATTATAGTTGTTCATATATAATGTATATAGGCCTATAATTTATAATTTTTTGAAAAAGAAGCAGAATAAGACAATAAGACAAATACGAAAGAGATTAAAATTCATTTGTATTTTTCATTTCATTTCATTTTTCATTGTATTTACAAATTAATAATTTTTCAGATACAGTAGGTTCACTCTTTAGTCATTAATTCTTCTCTCTTTAGACCAAATCAGTTAAACTTATGAGAAATTTGAATCAAGAATTGAATTTGTAAAAACTTGAATAAATGACAATATTCATTTTTGGGTGAACTATCCCTTTAACAGTAGTGAGAATGGAGCAACTTATAAAAATTATAGTTGTTCATATATAATGTATATAGGCCTATAATTTATAATTTTTTTAAAAAGAAGCAGAATAAGACAATAAGACAAATACGAAAGAGATTAAAATTCATTTGTATTTTTCATTTCATTTCATTTTTCATTGTATTTACAAATTAATCTTTCAGATACAGTAGGTTCACTCTTAACTAGGGTTGAGGTATCGTTTGAATTTTATCGATTCCTAGTTTCAATTCCAATAAGATAAAAAATCCAATAGAAAAAAAAAATAAAGTCAAACATTTCGATGTCAAACATTTATTTTTACAAAGCATTCTGTTGCAGCTGAATAACACGAGCAAAAATCACCAGCCTACAGAACACTGCAAGAGGAATTTTGCCTATGCTTTAAAAAAAAATACTACAGCAAAAACAACTAGATTAATATACATTTCAAATATTAAAGTGTTAAAGACAAGTAAACAGTCAGTAAATTGGGAGAATTTTTCAGATACAGTAGGTTCACTCTTAACTAGGGTTGAGGTATCGTTTGAATTTTATCGATTCCTAGTTTCAATTCCAATAAGATAAAAAATCCAATAGAAAAAAAAAATAAAGTCAAACATTTCGATGTCAAACATTTATTTTTACAAAGCATTCTGTTGCAGCTGAATAACACGAGCAAAAATCAGCAGCCTACAGAACACTGCAAGAGGAATTTTGCCTATGCTTTAAAAAAAAATACTACAGCAAAAACAACTAGATTAATATACATTTCAAATATTAAAGTGTTAAAGACAAGTAAACAGTCAGTAAATTGGGAGTGGCAAGAATCATACAGACCAAAACAGACATTTCGACATGAAACAAACATTTCAAAGTCAAATAACTAGCTGTAACATTGTTTTTTGGAAAAAAAAATATCTGCAAACTTACAGTGTTTTCGTATTACAGTGTAAATGAAATTGCAAACAGCACCTTTAACTGGCAATATTTTGTCTAAAATATACGTTTCTCAATATTAACTTAAGCTGTTGCATAATAGCAACATCACACTCACAATTGTTACATCAAAGAAGTTGTTCGATCCAGTAAACACACTAAGTAGTAGGATTTTTGCAGTCTGGTGCGGTCATGTCCTTTTATGATTATGAAGAACTCCACAGATTATAGGGGCCAGAAAGATCACGATGAGTGCCTGCATACACACACACACACACACAGTTATTTTTATCTGTCCCTCTTTTTCCATCAGATCTCTGATATTTTGATGTACCCTTCAGATTTAAAGGGCACAGCAAGCTTAGTGCCATCTCTTCATCTCTCTGCTTCCGCCCATCATCTCCCATCTTTCTCTGTTTATTTTGTCACTCTCTGTCTACTATTGCGCCTGTTTACGCCACATGAACTTTAGCGCCTGTATATGAGTGCCTACATGTGTGTACACTTGTTTTGTGTCCCCTTTTGTATTTAACTGCTTTCATATTATTTATCTCCCCCTCATTTTGTATATTGCATGCACTGCCTTTTGGTTGCCAAGCAACCGATTCAATGTTTTATCAAAGGAGATGCAGTAGGTGTTAAAGCAGGGTGTTGTATTCTTCTGTTTTAACACAGACACACTAGAGAAACAGTATTGTAAAATACATATTCATAACAAGAAATTTTAGTCCATCGTCAGGTTTGTGTATATTTCTGGGCTAGGGCTCTTTGGGATCTGATGAGTGAAAAATTTAAGGGGGTCTGAATACTTTCCGTACCCACTGTACATTAGATTTCTCTTGTTTTTGTATAAAAACTATAATTATAATAAAAATGCATATAAAACATACAATTATTTAAAAAAAATATGTATTTATTAAATATACATATAATAGTAATAATAACATTGGCTAATATGTAGACTCAAATATTAGACAAATTATTAAAAGAAAAAGAAAGAAAGAAAGAAAGATTTTGAATTTTCTTGCCAATATTTTCTGCCAATAAGTAAATGCGCACACAGCAATTGCTGCATGTCTGAAATAAAACTTATCTTTAATATACTGTAACATGCTTTCAAATACAGAAATGTCAAGAAAATTTTCTAAATACGCATGACTCATTCTGTTGTACTTGACTAACCAGTTGATAGTCTTGATTCAGTAGGTTTACTAGAGAATGACTGTTCAGAACTCCGCAATTTCTGTCTGAATATATTAAATACATATCACGACACATGCTTGAATGTGTTTACAGTACAATCCACTATAACACACTGAGTCAGATGCTTTTAGTTCACTGAAGTTCAGTATTTGTTTTTTTATGCTGTATGAGTAACGAGTAAATTTCCTCCTTGATTTAGTGATTTGGAAGACGGCCATTTGTAGTCAGGCCATAGCACTTCTTCTAGTCTGATGATTTAAAATGGTGTTAAATATCACCCCCAGACAGGCACTCTCACAAACGCCTGTTTCTTAAGATTTAACTTTCCTCATATGATTTGGAGTAATGAGCTTTTAGCCTCAGATGAGAGGAAACCAACCAGAACCTAGAATGCTTTCAGGACAGCAGTCTTTTTGACATTTATAAGATTTCAGATCTCGTGAAGGTGCTCGAGTGAGTCCTACGTTTGGTCTTTTGATCTTTTAAAAATGTTTTTAAAAAATTACACAATTTACAATGTTTTGTATGATTTTATTTAATTATTTTATTTATTTATTCATTTAGAATTTTTGGAAGTCTTTAGCAAGTTTTGCAAATTTAAAAGAACAGTTCACCCAAAAATGAAACCATGTCATCAATTACTCATCCTCATTTTGTTTCAAACCTATCTCAAGCATATATATTGGGGATTGGAGATTTTAAGCTTTAAAAAGGACACAAAGGTCGGCGGCAATAGCCTCGTTGCGCTTCAGGCGTTCCGTGTTCAAGTCGCAGCTCCCGTACCCCTCTCTCTCACCCACTTCGCTTCCTGTCTACATACTGTCCTATCCTATAATAAAAGGCAAAAAATAAATCTTTAAAAAGGACACAAAGGCACCATAAAAATATAATAAAAGCTGTCCATAAAACCATAAAACTGTCCATAAAGTCTTCTGAAGTCAGAAAATATTTTTGTGTGAGGAACAGAATAAAATATAATTCAAGTCAAAGAATTTAGTTAATATGTCATTGTTCATTGATCATCTTAAAATTATGACTAATTGTGTCTAATTATCGTAGAGTACATTTTTCATGTTTGTTTCTGTAAATTAGGTTCTGTCAGCACAAACATCTAAATGTCTGGAGGGGGGAGTTCAGGATAACTTTATAAAACCTTTAGATTTGAACTCTATAAAAATTATTTATATAACTGTAAATGTCTTCTCCAGGAAGCTGTTAACAGCTGTCAACCTTGAGCTGAACTTGAGAACTGGATCAGCCTGATTTTCAGACCAGTTTTGTGATTCAACTGATTAATTGAAAAGAGCTGAATCAAAAGAAATGTTTCTCCCAGTGAAAAGGGAACTAGCAAGGTGGATGTCCAAATGTTCAGTGAATAACAAATTAAACTGTGCACAAGAGGTATGGACTACTCGTATGAAAAATTTAAAGGGGTCATACTTTAGTCTTTGCAACTTTACAGATCTTCTTTATGCACCAAGAGCTTGTAACACTTCAAAGAGAAATGACAAATTGAAGTCGCATCATATGACCCCTTTAAACTTTTTTGAAGCTTTCAAGCTTTAGTCCCCATTTACTGTAACTGCATGATAAAGAAACACCAGTGCTTCGATCTTTGAGAAAAAAGTGGGTAACACTTTCTATGAACCCCATATTTATAATACATTATAAGGGTATTCTTAAGGCATTATATAGAATGCATAATGCATTATAAAAACCCTTATAATATGTTATATCATCTTATGAATATTCATAAGAACAGTTTTAATGTTTTATAATATTTACTTATTTGTGGTTATAGCTTTTAAGAGTATGATTATTTATAACACAGTGAACATGTTGCATCCACTTAAGTTACAATGGATTATATTTCTCAGTTATAATGTATTATAAGTCTCATATCTTGCCATCTTTCTTATGCTACTTTACTTAAAGCCATCAAAGACCACTTATAAGTATAGTAATAATAATAATAATATATATTTTTTCTCAAACAGTCATAAGATCAGATATCAGATCAGATGAATGTGTAATAAGACATATTTGCTTTGAACTATTTTTAATGTAATATCAGTTTGATTATTTTGACGGTTCCCCAACAGACAAACTGACTATAAGTAACTTTGCAAGTACGTCAACATTCTACCAACCCTAACCTTAACCTAAGCCTACTAATACTCTAATGAGAGTTAGTTGACATGTAGTTGCAAAGTTGCTTATAGTCAATAGACTAGGGGGGCCATCAAAATAAAATGTAACCTAACATATAAACATTGCATTTTTTTTTCACTTGAAATTATTAACTAGATCACATCAAACTTAATATTAGCCTCACAGGGAACACTCAAATAACACTCCACACCTAACCACTTACAAGATGTAGTAAGATAATGTGCAGATCTTAAATAAACAATGTCAAGATATATAGTCCATTATAAATGTAAAAATAGATTTTATATGGTATTCATTGTGTGTTATAAATAATCATAATCTTAAAACTTATAACCACAAATGTGTAAGCATTATAATGTATTATAATTGTTGTTATGATTATTTATAAGTTGATGTAACATATTATAAGGTCTTTTATAATGCATTATGCATTCATTAAAATGCCTTAAGAATACCCTTATAATATGTCATAAATATGGGCTTCATAGAAAGTGTTACCAAAAAGTGTTCCTCTTCAGGAACTCGAGCTGCGTCGAGAACACTAGGGGAACGCCTTTTCCTGTAGGCCTGTTTATCCGCAGGGTTGACCCACTCCACCCTAGAGGGCTTCGTGATGGCCATTGCGGCCTACCACGCCCCTCTCGGTGGCCATTCAGTGGGAAGACACCCTCTTCTTACACATTTCCTCTGCGGTGCGCTGAGGCTGAGGCCTCCGGCCAGAGAAGCTTAGGCTAAGTGGTGGATCAGGATGCTATTCCATAGCCTCGAGTCCTCTGATCTCCCCTCTCCTTTGGGGGTCAAGATTCACTCCTCCAGAAGTTGGCCTTCGGGATGGCGAGCCCCGCCTACTTTAGCCACTCTTTAGGGCTCTTTTGTTCTCTCGCCCTAGCTGTGCAGTCTTCCACACTAGGCAGAGATTTGGAAGTCTGGCGACGTGGGCATTCTCGTTCCCCTAGTGTTCTCGACGCAGCTCGAGTTCCTGAAGAGGAACGTCTCAGGTTACGTATGTAACCCTAGTTCCTCGAGGGAACGAGACGCTGCGTCTCGGTGCCATACTTCCGGCGTCCCTGCCGGCGCTTGCTTCATTCTTAGAAGCTGACGCTGGCTCCGCCGCACGTGCTTTTATAGCTTCCCGTTCATGATGTCATCCGCCGTGACGTACCGCTCAGCTATTGGACTGATTTCACATGTGATTCAGAGCGTGGGTCACTGAAGGCGTTCCCCTAGTGTTCTCGACGCAGCGTCTCGTTCCCTCGAGGAACTAGGGTTACATACGTAACCTGAGACGTTTTCATTTTTGGATGAACCATCCCTTTAATGTGTTCTTGTCTGGCATTTGAAATTAAATAGTCCCATAGTTGCTCCTAAATGACTTTTTTTTTGGACAGTTAAAGCTAGTTTCATTCTCACTTCCTTATCTTCTTTTCCTAATGGCTGCTTATGGAGCTTGCATTGGCACTCGTGTATTGGAGTATGCGTGGCACCGTCCAGCTATCTGGGTTCAGTCAGACTGTTTCTGCATCAGGGATTAGATCATCTGATCCCAAGAAATGAGTAAGAACTGAAGCTCCCTAAAGGGTCTCGGCTGATCCCTTAGTAATCGCGTGGAGGCCTAGAGCTGCTCAGAGGTGCCTAAACTCGGGGCGCTGGAGAGGATGTGTGAGGTATGATTGTCATCCTGTGGGTTTACAAGCTCTGCATTACATCTTCTCATAATAGCACATCTCCCTCAAGACAGACAAATTGTCGTTTTTTTTCCTCTCCCGGTCTCCTTTTATGTTTTTTCTCCGCCATAAAGCTATTATGTCATTTTGTAAATCTGATTGCTTGGTAATCTCTCATGTCTTAGCAACAGGTGTTCCCCAGAGGAGCTTTGGTCGTTTGTCGTGCTCTCCGAGAGGTGAGGAGTGTGTGTGTGAATGTGTGCGTGTGTGCGGATCGCGAGCGTGTACCTGTATTTGTGCGCGTCTGTCTGTGGTCTCGTAATGACTGGAGCCCTGCCGAGATCACATACCTCTGAGAAAAGATGTTGATCAAATGCCAAACACTGCTTATTTATAGAGCACACATTAACCCTGACCGCCAGACAGCTGCAGGGATCATACAGCTGGAATACGTCTTGAAGCACTGATGCAGGGTCAGCCTCCGCTCTCCTGGCTTTGTGCTCCAGCATTATGAAGAGACATGTCACGCCGCCCACAGATCTGGAGCAATAATAGCATCTCTTTTTATCCATCTGTTTGCCGGATTCTCTTCCTTCATCCTTTTCTCATTTCTTCTTCTTATTGCCCTGGCTGCGAACTCTTTATCCCTGATTTGTCCGTTCATCTTTCCTACTGTTTTCTCATTACCTTCCACTCTCTCTAAAATATCATCGTACACGCACATACATAAACACAAAAAGGACGCGCATAATGCACACAAACAATGTGAGAACTGAATGACACTCTTTAGACGGTTACCATGGAAATCTCAGAAACATCACAAGTGCTTTCTCACTTTCTTTTATGTATTAAATCATTTTAAATAAATGAATATTAATTCAATACAATTAATGCATGGGTAATTCATACTGAAAATAATATAATTTACTAAAACTTCATTAACAGAACTTTGAATTTCATTCCATTTTACTTTTATAAATGTTTGAACAATTCAGCATATTTGCTATCTGAATTCGATTCAAATTCACAAATTGAACTTCAAGTTAAATCAGGCTGTCAAACAATTAATTGCAATTAATTGCATCCAAAATAAAAGTTTGTTTACATATATTAAAAATATATGTATAAAATATTTATATTTATATATAATATATATACACATTTTTTTAAATATACATGTATGTGTGTGTATTTCTATATACATGATAAATATACAGAGCACACTCATTTATTATGTTAACACAGACTTTTATTTTGGATGTGATTATTTGCGATGAATCGTTTGACAGCCCTATATCCAAACCTGTTTGACTTTCTTCAGTGGAACAAAAAATAAGATATTTTGAAGAATGTTTGAAACCAAACCATCTTGGTTAACATTGACCTTCATTTTAAGTCAATGACAATGAGACATTTCTCAAAATATATTTTATACTCCACAGAAGAAGTCACACAGATTTGAAGAGACGTGAGGGTGAGTAAATGATGACAGGATTTTCATTTTAGGGTAACTATTCCTTTAATTCAGTTCTAAATGGTGCACAACCCTGTAAAGGAGGTCGGTCACATTGAAAAAAGGTATTTGTACTGCATGTCCTCAGCTCTCCCTCTTGAGAAGCACGTGTGTCCCACCCCATAGCCCCTCTAACAGTGTGTCCCGCTACAGACTGAGAGCTCAATAAGGTTGTACTCATATTAGTTAATGCTGTTATTAGAAATGAAATCTAATTTATTCTTGCTCTGTTGATGTCCCTCAGCTAGCGCGTGTTAGCACAGTTGTAACATTGTGCTGTTTCTTTCTCATTTGTTCAGTAGAGTTTCACAGAGGGGCTCGCGTTTTCTCCATAGATGATTTCCTCTGCCTGTGTGTGTTTGCGGGGATGTTGATACTGCTGTTGCTAACAGTGATTTATGTTGTAAGGAAATGTAATAACTTTCTTATTAGATTATGGTAAATTAATTCTGCTCAAGGCAACTCTGGCTCAACTCCGGCTGTTTCAATGTCAGACACTGTGCTGTCTGATGGTACACTTGACAGATTAGAACGAATCACATGTCTGTACTGCAGGAGGCTTATTTTTGACATTAACACAGATATCAAGGCCATTTTGCTCATTCCAGACACCCCAGAGAGGAGCCTATTATATAAATATGTTTTCATTGCAGTTATATAGATCTATAATTAAATGACACAAATTAGCCACTGGCATTCAGTCATTTCTGACATACTGTCAAGCTACATTTTGACCTTTGGCACAACAAAACGGTTACAAAAGGAAAAAAGTAGAAGCATAAACAAGAGTCAATAGTAATAGAAATATGGACATTTCAAACTGACTTTGAAAAATAGTACTGCTAAAGGTGGATTTTTTATTTTTAGTCAAAGGTGTGCAGCTCACGTTTAAGACATGAAAGATGGATTGCACTGCAAACAAATTTCAGAATTTTGCCAGATTTAGTGGAACAAATGTTAAAAATATGCAATTTTGAAATGTCATATTTTATACTCTTAGACCATTACCTACACCTTTAAAAAAAGTTAGATTATAAGAACCTACATAAACAAAAGTTTCATTAAAACTACATATTAAATATAAAGGTTAAATCTGAATGCAAAACTACACATTTAGCAACATACTGTGCAAATTGATGGTGCATGAAGTTGAATTAATGTGTTTATTCAGGAGACATTAGCGTCAGTAAAAGCTGCTTAACATGGATTCAGCTGAAGACTGTCAAATTATTCCTGCAACCTGTAGAACCTGAAAGAGGTTGACTGATGCCAGGTTATACTGTGAATATATCTTTTTTAGGTTATTTTCATAAACCTACCTAGTGCTAAAAATTATTCTTTACTTTTTTCTTTTATAAATAATATTTCTATATACATTTGTATTCTACATGCAGTATACTGTTCAAAAGTTAGGGTCAGTAAAAAAAATTTAAGAAACTATTTAATACTTTCACAATGCATAGATGCCATCAATTAATCAAAAGTGTCAGTAAAGACATTTACAGTCTTACAAAAGATTTTCATTTCAAATAAATGCTGTTAATTTGAAATTTCTATAAAGGAATAAATTACATTTTAAAATATATTAAAACAGAAATCAGTTCAATTGTAATAATATTTTACAATACTACAGTTTATACTGTATTTTTGATTAAATAAATGCAGCCTTGGTGATCATAAGAGCCTTGTTTTAAAAAACTTTTTTTACAAATATTACCGACCCCAAACGTCTGAGTATTTATATTTTAATATTTTATATATATAATTTAAATTATTTAAATACAATTTAAAACTCTACATTTAGAAACAGATAATTTTATGATTATGTATTTACATTTAAGTAGTGATATCTGAAAGCTGCAACATGATTTTACATGTTTGCCAAAACTTGTTGATGCAGCAGGATTTTTACATTCAATTCCCTATCATCAGCTCAAAAATTCAGCACATTTAATCCTCTAAAGCACTCATGCTTTCATCAGTCTCTGGGTTTGTTTGGTGTTTGGCCCATTAAACAGCTCAGAGCAAACATACAGCATCTCTGTTCTCAGTGTTGCAATATTCACTGACTCCTCCGAACTTCCAAACTTCAAACCTCTCACTGTCACTCTCAGTCTTTATTCATAATAGAGCTCTTGATCTGCAGCAGAACCTGTCTGACTTCATCACGGTAGAAGCACCAGTGTAGGATGATAGTTAATGAAAAGCATAATGCACATTCAAATGATTTTATCGACAGACAGTAGCTAAAACGCAGACGAGCATTTAATTGCACAGGCTGAACAAAAAAGAAAGAGACATGTAGCTCATCCATCATACATGCACCATACAGTGCTTTCACATATTGATCATGTTATCCAAATGTCCTTGAGTTCAGTCAGAAAAATCAGCAGACCATATATGTCCTCTTTGGCCAAGACACTGACTTTTTGTTTTCTTTTTAAAGCAAAACATTAGTGCCGAGCCTTGCTTGAATTCGCATGGTACCATTTCAATTTCATGTGTAAATTAGGCTGTCTGCTATGTGACACAATTGATCGCCCAGCCGACGGTGTCAATCGTGACCAATGCCCTGAGATGTATATCGTACAGTCTGACACAAAAGAGCATTAATGTGCAATAGTCTGCCTTGGCTCAGGTCATATCGTACAATCTGACAAGCGACAATCAGACAAATAAATAAAAAAATCGCAGTACATAACGGACTTAGCTGAGGTCTTTTTTCTTTTTTTGTGAAGTATATGATCTCCAGAAGGAGCTGGTAAGGTTTTGAGGATGTTTATTTCAGACTCATGCTCTTTAAGCGTTAAGAACATGCTAATGATAGGGGAAGCTAAAAATAGCACACAGCTAGCCCGCTTTCCCTTTATATACCTCTTTCTTTCTTTCTTCTCAGGAAAAAGGGAGGAGTGCTTCGCTAATACTTCTGACCTATTGTATATTTACCTCCAAGCATCTTTACTAGATATTCATCTTTAAAATGAGGCTTGGCCACAGACAAAAGCTGAAAATGAAATGCGTCCTGATAGACGCGACTATTATCGCAGCCTGACAGCGATCAGCACATACAACGCTTCATATTCACTAGCAGCAGGCCCATGGGAGAAGATGGGTTCAGGAAATGGCACAGCCTGGAATTGTATTGCCCTCATGCTCAATACAAAGATAACTGTGTCTCATCCTATTTCCACTTCAAATATAGTTCTGTCTGACAACGTTGTTAACGTTAACATGGGTGGGATCAGATGCACTCAGTCGCTGTATTGAAATGGAGACGTGACATTCTGTGTTCCTGTTTAGTATGTACACATACAGAGACGCACTGAGTTCTAGTTTGTCAAATTGTGTCAAAACAGAAAACTCACACACATTCTGATTCATAATCGCTGTGTAAACATCTGCTCAACGCCATTCTCACATCAACTGGGAGTGTGGTAGTGACGTATTGCAGATGAGAACATGCTCTAAAAATAACATCTTCCAGATGAAAACGCATACTTTAGATAGACGTCTTTGTGATGTACGAGTGTTTTCGGCGCTGTTGACGCTTGTAACGGTGGTCTTTCAAGATGCCGTGTGTGTCTCAATCAACTCCCTAGTTCAGTGGCAAGTGCCCTGCCTGGGGAGTAGGCCATTTCTAGGGTCAAAAAGATTTCTAGAAATTCCAGTGAGTATCAGCTGCTCCCTAGATTCACTTACTGGAAATGCTGTCATGCCCTCTTAAGTCTCTCAAGTGCCCTGGAGGACGAGCTCAAGTATGAATTCATAAAGACCAAGCCTTGCTTTCTTTCATTAAACATTATTCCGTTTTTAATTATCCTACCTAATGTGCATAGAAGGGAAACAATAGTGCAAGCTTTTAATTATTAAAGAGCAATTCGAGATTACAAGAAAATTTAAATAAATAAATGTATTATTTCAAATATGAATTATATAATATAACATAATATACAATTTGTTATTTTGTAGGCAGTTTGTTTCTTGCTTAATTAATAGTAATATTTCTCTACTGTCTGAATCATATTATCCCATTATGTACGCAAACACAATCTTGCAAGTTATTATAAAGTAGATGAATTTGCAAGTAATACATATATAATATAATAATAAGTTTTTAGGAATTGATGAAATTAAAAGATGAAATATTGTATAATATAATTATAATATAATATAATATAAATTTTGTCCCTTGCTTAATTGTATTTGTCTACTAATCTCACAACAATCCTGCAAGTTTTTAGAAATTAAAGATGAATAATATTATATTATATTATAATTAAGTTTAACAATCCTGCAAGTTTTTATAAATTAAAGATGAATAATATAATATTATATTAGACTGTCAGAAAATTGTGCTTTGCTTAATTTTATGTCATCAGTGTCCCAGAATTTAGTAAATTAAAATCCACTAAATGGAGAGTTGTAAGAGGTATCAGCATGTTAGTGCTAGTTCTGCCTGTAGCATTCTCTTTTTGGTGGGTCTGACAATAATCTTTGCATGACATGGCTAAAACCTTCATTTTATTACTGAAATGGACAGCTTATGATTTTAATAATCTGCAAGTTAGCATACACTGCTTGCAACTGAGCCAAACGATTTCCCAGATCTGATTTTGATACAAAAGACATGGATTTTAAGAGGGTCAAACAGGGTAAAACTCTTATGTCTTACACAAAATCCGCTCTGCCGCGTTAGAGGCTTTCCAGTTCTGATAAAAGCTTAGAAGAGACAAGAAGTGAAATTTAGCTGAATTTTATCTTTCACTTAATGCCAGGCTATTACGAATATTCACAGAATTGTTGTTAGAATGGGTACGTAGAATTAGGGGAAAAGTTTGTGTTTATTTATCTTTCATCAGAAAAAGTTAAGTCAGTTATGCTGAAGTGATTTCTCGGGAATTTAGTCAAGCAGACAGCAAACTGCCATAATCACATACTCAGACCTTCTGAACCTCTCTCCTTTTTGTCCCAGACTTTTTCTGAGGATGTATTAAAAATCAGCTTGTGCTTGCATTGCTATTGCAAACTTCTCTGTGTGTGTGTGTGTGTGTGTGTGTGTGTGTTTATGTGTGCAGTTCTGTAATGTGGGATAAGTCCAGTGTAAGTTATGTAACAGTGGGGATCTGAGGTATGTGTGGGATGAACACATACTTTCTGGATTTAAAGGAATATTGCAGGCTATATACAAGTTAAGCTCTATAATTCAATCTATAAAATCATTTTGACTCTCTCAGTCCATAAAAAAGAAAAATTCTCCTGTACCGTAATTGCACTTAAAATAGACATCCAAGATGTCCAAGACCACATAAAGATCACTTGAAAGACCTGACTTGAACACATTTTGTTATTCACACTTTTACATTTTAAATAATGGACGAAAAATATTGATGACTCATCCTGCACTACTATCCAATCAAATGTTTCTAAAACGATAATGTCCCTCACCTGCAACTCACTAGAAAATGATAGTTAATGGCGGTGATGTAACTAAAGCCTTAAAAAGGCCCTGCGTCCTAATTCACATGCTATCTGCCCTAAATAGTATCTGAGATTAGAATTACTGTGTCCCAAATGATAGTATGTTGAAATGAATATCCCAAAGATACTCAGATGGTCTTCTATTTCGGGTGGAGTTTCTAAACGCAGATCCATGCAAACTCTTACGTCTAATATTGCCTAAAACCCAATGCTTTGAAGGACAATTCGGTTCAAAACTACAAACATGAGAAAGTTCAAACATGCTATGTATTGTGGAGTGTGTATATGAGGACGTTAACTGTGATAAGATGATTGACAGGCCAGTTTACTGTGACAGGATGCATGTAATAATTAATATTGTTTGGACAAAGTATAAATAGACGAATTGGGAAGCATCATGGGACAAGCCCTGCCCTAACTTAGTGTTTTAAAATGAAATGCATCAACAGAGGGCAGAAATAATACTAAACTGTCAAAAAACATAAATATTAGGCATGTCAGCATAACTGGTGTGAATGCCGTATGTCAAAACCTAGGAAGCCAAAAACTAGCAAAGCAGAAACGCATAACCAGATGTTCATGAACCTAGAAAGATGGTCCCTCCTCAAAAGAACGAGTTCTAAAACTTTACAGAGCACTTACTTTCATCCGCAGGATGAAACCTCACTGTCTCTGTATTCTTTCTATGCTGTGTGTCATCTGAACCGCCATCCAGGTAAGTGCCGCTCTCACATTGTGTTAACAGCAGTGGTTTCATTCAGGACAGGAAGCAACACTTCTCTCTAAACAGAGAGAATGTTTGAACCCATCATTTCATGTGCTTTTCCAGAGCTGAACCTGAGAGTAGAAAGATCCTTGACAGTATGGGTTTTGTTTACATAATCTTCCATGCTGAATCATCCTCTGGCCAGAGCGTCATACTTGAGGCTTGAACTGAACAGATGCCTGTAAAATGAATCCATCAGCCATTTACTGCCATCAGAAGAGTCATCATCATCTCCACTCTGTTCTTTCCCAGAGCCATTTTAATATTTTCGGGAAACTTCTCATGGGTGCTGTTTAGTTATAACTCGATTTTGAAGTCTGGGATATTAACCAAAGGTTCAACAGGTTATTGCAGTGCACAGCCTCCTGGTTGGAGAGTATGTGCTACTGTCATACCGCAGGGCCATTGATGTGATTTACAGTGGCCTCAAAAAGTATTTGGACACTTTCAGGCACTCAAGTCAAATTTAAAATGTATGAATTTCATTGCATTATATAACAAAATACCAAGTGGCATCTGCAAACAAATTATTCTAGACCTTTTCTGAGAACTAACCTTCTTAGCTACTTTTAATGACTTTACACCAGCTTGTGGCTGTCTACCTAACACAATGTAACACAACATAACAACATATGATGTATTGGTTTAATCTAAAAAAAAGGCATATTTTTGGCAACTAATCCTTTGTGAAAAATAAGTGCATATTTGCATATAATGTAATATTATTTGGTAACACTTTATTTTAAGGACCTATTCTCACTATTAATTAGTTGCTATGCCTGTAAAATGAATCCATCAGCCATTTACTGCCATCAGAAGAGTCATCATCATCTCCACTCTGTTCTTTCCCAGAGCCATTTTAATATTTTCGGGAAACTTCTCATGGGTGCTGTTTAGTTATAACTCGATTTTGAAGTCTGGGATATTAACCAAAGGTTCAACAGGTTATTGCAGTGCACAGCCTCCTGGTTGGAGAGTATGTGCTACTGTCATACCGCAGGGCCATTGATGTGATTTACAGTGGCCTCAAAAAGTATTTGGACACTTTCAGGCACTCAAGTCAAATTTAAAATGTATGAATTTCATTGCATTATATAACAAAATACCAAGTGGCATCTGCAAACAAATTATTCTAGACCTTTTCTGAGAACTAACCTTCTTAGCTACTTTTAATGACTTTACACCAGCTTGTGGCTGTCTACCTAACACAATGTAACACAACATAACAACATATGATGTATTGGTTTAATCTAAAAAAAAAGGCATATTTTTGGCAACTAATCCTTTGTGAAAAATAAGTGCATATTTGCATATAATGTAATATTATTTGGTAACACTTTATTTTAAGGACCTATTCTCACTATTAATTAGTTGCTTATTAGCATGCATATTACTAGCATATTGGCTGTTTATTAGTATTTTATAAACCACATATTAATGCCTTATTATGTATGACAATATTTTAGATCCGTTAATCCTACCCCATACCTAAACTTAACAACTACCTTACTAACTATCAATAAACAGCAAATTAGGAGTTTATTGAAGGAAAAGTCATAGTTTACGTTATTATATTGTGAATGTGAACGTTTTACGTTATTAAAACAATTTAAAAGGTCCTTTAATATTTTTTGTGCTTTAAAAATAGTTGTTTTAATGTGTTGACAAGCATACTAAAAGACATGTACTATAAAGTATATAATCATTTTAATTGTAGTGTAATTTATATTACATTTAGAATTAATTGTATGTTATATGTACTAAACTGCAACTGCATTATTACATACATGCAATTAATATATATAAAAACATGACATGCAAGTTTCAGTAGAAACAACATTAAAGTGTATTTTAGTTACCATAAATGCTTGTCTGTACATTCCGCAGTGCACTTCAACCATAATATACCAAGACTGCAAAAGTAATTATGGAATAACATGTAATGATGTACTTACTGTACAGTAAGTCCTACTTAAGTGGGTCATAAGCGAACTCTAAAGTACATATAATTGCATTAAATATAAATTTAACCTATAATAACATTTCATTTAATTTCAAATAACATGCAATTAGGTGTCCAAAAATTACACTCAGTTCACAAATATATTCTATTCAAGTAAATGAATTCCATAATAAGTGGTGCCACTACATGGCACATGACTCTGTGTTTTTGGCAGCTATTGCCATGTGTATGTTGGTATGCAAGTCATGTTGTACAAGACTAACAACACTCACTAGTGAAGAACACTCATATTAAACTAAATATTAATATTGTAAGAAAATTATGACAGTAAACCTTTGAGAGCAGTTAAGCAGCAGTGTATACTGAAAAGTGAATCTATGCATTAGGGGTCGACCGATATGTGTTTTTCAGGGCCGATGCCGATACAGATTATTACAGTTCAAATAACTGTAACCTCAACCTCAAACAATGGGTTTACTATTCAAATTAAAACATGGAATAGCGTATTGTGTGATTATTCTTTTAAACAAAAGTTGCAATAATTGTTGTAGTAGTATTATGCACCACAGTAATATAGTTCTGATAATTTCTTTAAGCTAACCCGAACTTATATTTGGAATAACATGTAATGATGTACTTACTGTACAGTAAGTCCTACTTAAGTGGGTCATAAGCGAACTCTAAAGTACATATAATTGCATTAAATATAAATTTAACCTATAATAACATTTCATTTAATTTCAAATAACATGCAATTAGGTGTCCAAAAATTACACTCAGTTCACAAATATATTCTATTCAAGTAAATGAATTCCATAATAAGTGGTGCCACTACATGGCACATGACTCTGTGTTTTTGGCAGCTATTGCCATGTGTATGTTGGTATGCAAGTCATGTTGTACAAGACTAACAACACTCACTAGTGAAGAACACTCATATTAAACTAAATATTAATATTGTAAGAAAATTATGACAGTAAACCTTTGAGAGCAGTTAAGCAGCAGTGTATACTGAAAAGTGAATCTATGCATTAGGGGTCGACCGATATGTGTTTTTCAGGGCCGATGCCGATACAGATTATTACAGTTCAAATAACTGTAACCTCAACCTCAAACAATGGGTTTACTATTCAAATTAAAACATGGAATAGCGTATTGTGTGATTATTCTTTTAAACAAAAGTTGCAATAATTGTTGTAGTAGTATTATGCACCACAGTAATATAGTTCTGATAATTTCTTTAAGCTAACCCGAACTTATATTTTGACGGGTTGCCATGAGGAACTTTTAAGTTTCTGTAGCCTATGTGTTTCCCATACATTGATTTATTTGTGACGCCCACCACAATATCAAAACTGACTGCAACAAATAGATTTTCCAAAAGGCTTCGACTCCGTTGAATAAACATTAGCATTGAATAAACGTGTTTTTATATCACTGTATTTCTGAAGGAAACCGACTGTCTTCAGAAAATTTTTGATGTAATTTTCATTTCATCTTGCATGTAATATCTGATAAAGCAGTGAGTGGAGCAATGCTTTGTGTACAGCGTTACCGGGGAAACCTTGATCTCTACGTCCTACTGGCAGAGAATGAGTTTGCATATATATGCCGCCACAAATAGAGTGAGTCTGTGGGAAATATTGCGATAGTATTACTCAAATTAAATTGTCAAATGATCATGAAGTGACTCTCAGAGGGAGTCAGAGCTGTTCTGGAGATGTTGTTCATGTATTTATGTCCTCATGTAGTGAGACGACAGAAGCGGAAATCTCCGCGAGCGTCGCGCACTTTGTATGTGTAGAAAACAAAACCGTGCATCTGTGCCATTTACATAGACAGAGACACGCAGAACATGCAGGATTCATATTTAAACAGTATTTTTGCGGCTTAATATTTACAGATACTAGTCCATATCGCGACTCTATTTAAGTGTACCTACTTTTGATTAATTTATCCAAACTTTGACAAATTCCATGACATTCCGCGTCATACAGTAAATTCCATTTATATGACTGGATTCCGAGATTACGTCCACATTTTGTGCATCGCGAAATTCATAGATAATATTGAGGTGTTTTGCAACTTCAGTGTAATGTTTGTGGATTGTGATTTATTGCAAATTAAGCAAAGGCTGCTGCTGCCTTACCTTTGAGAGACAACTGATGTGTGATCACTGAAGCAGCTCCAGTTAGCAAGCGCTTTCGGAGTGAGAGTGAATTCCGCTTTGATTGGTCGGACTCGTGACTCCCAACAAATCAGATGGGCGGTGGGCGGAGACTGCTTTAGGCCACAGAGTGGTGAGTTCTGACAGGCTGCATCAGAGCCAAATAGCGCGTTTCAAAATTAAGTTATTTTATCGGCAAATCGGTTTTGAAAATGACCGATACCGATAATCATAAAATGCTTGATATCGGCACCGATAATCGGTCGACCCCTACTATGCATCCTCAATAATGTGTGCGGTAAAAACAAAAGATTGTCAGGGACTCTCTTTTACCCTGTCTTAACACACACACACACACACACACACACACATATATAGACTCTCATATCTTTCAAAACTGAGAATAATGATGTCATCTGTGCCAAAACACATCTTGCTGATATTTCAGGCTGATCTCGCACCCCTTCAAAGCTCAGAACACACACACCTGTTTTACACCTGTAGACTCTCACATCTCTAACAAACGTGTTCTTCGTTACGCATTTCTCACACGTACACAGCTCTCTCACGCTCCACGTATCTCTAATTTAAGTAATGTCTTGAGGAAAGGTGTGTTTTACTGTAATCTTCTGATCTGATAGAAAGTGAAAACCTTTTGGTACGCAAATAAGAAGAAAAATCCAACGGAAACGCACTAACAGGCTAGAAATTGAAACTGTGAAATTCTCTCTCCCGTAGTGATTATCCTGATTTAAACCCTCCACCATAAGCGCACGTGTGCGCATGTGAGCTCACGTTCATGATGGTGTGTTTTTGGCAGCGTGTGATTTATTTGAGTTCAGATTCTGTGCGTTTGGTCCTCCCACACACACACACACACACACACACACACACTCCATTCATACAGCTAAAACAGGAAAATGCAGAGTCGCTCGAGTGTTTTCATCTATTGGATTAATATTGAGACATAGGCCATGACACATATTACTAGAGTGGTATGGCACTAAAAATAAAAATAATCATACACGCCACAGAACAGCTCAGAGTTAAAGCCAAATAGAGAGAGAGAGAGAGAGAGAGAGAGATGGATGAATAAAAAGGGTCAAAAAAAAAAGTCAGTGCGGTCTAATCGAGATAAAAGAGCTGAGTGATCAATTTGAAACTCAAACAGGGGTTACTTTACTTTCATGCAAAATGCATGGCAGAAACAGTCAGAAAGAAAGAAACAAAGAAAGACAGTCGTCTGTAGGTTATACAAAGAGAGCAGAGGTAATAGTGGCGATACTAATTGAAATCAGAGAAAGTTCAGAATCTCTAGCCTTATTTTGCTTTCTATTCTCCTATTTACTTGTCTGTCAGAGCAAGGTGATCTCATTTGCATGCATAGGTACAGTATTTGCACGTTAAAGGGGTCATATGATGTTGCTAAAAAGAACATTATTTTGTGTATTTGGTGTAATGAAATGTGTTTATGCGGTTTAAAGTAAAAAAACACATTATTTTCCACATACTGTAAATTATTGTTTCTCCTCTATGCCCGCCTTTTTGAAACGTGTAAATTTTTACAAAGCTCATCGGTCTGAAAAAACGAGGTGTGCTGTGATTGGCCAGCTATCCAGTGCGTTGTGATTGGCCGAATACCTCAAGCTTGTGATGGAAATGTTACGCCCCTCGCGGTCACGCAAGGGCGTTCCCAAAGCGACTCGACGCAGCTCGAGTTCCTGAAGGGGAACTAGACGTTACTTTACCATCCAGCAGAAGCGCATCTTCTCTTCTAAACCCACAAGCAGCAGCGGTCGATGGCCGTGATTAACAGTAATGGCGGATCAACGAAGGGAGGAGAACAGTTTGGGGAGGAGTCACAGTTACTCTATAATTTTGCTCCCACTCTACTGACACATTTTACTCTGTACACTCAAAATAGAGTAAAAACAACTATTTTTGAGGAAAAAAATATTAACTCTGGAAAAACAACTCCGCCGTTTTTCCTGTGTGTCCTCTTTTGGAAGACCAAACAAAGTAGTTTCGCTTTCACAACGACAAACACAGCGGCCTAGTGGAACCCCCGGCTTAGCGTGAGCTGAGGCCAGCTTAGAGTGAGCTGAGGCGGCGGGGTTGAGAACGGCGCAGCCGGCGGATCCAACGAAGGAGCGGCAAGCACATGTGACGCCCCCGGGCTTCGTACACGGTGAAAGCCGATCCGGCGATCCACAGCACTAAGTTGATGTATTCCCTCAGCGACCAGCACAGATCAGCTCTAGGCATGACGAAGCGAATATCGTCCTCTTTTGGAAGACCAAACAAAGTAGTTTCGCTTTCACAATGAAGCACACGGCGTCTTCAGGACATGGCGGAGAGCGGCAACAATACTACAGTGAGAATAAAAGTTATGCCTTCTTTCTTTGCGTGAACATTTGGGCGGCGTTATGCAAATCTTCCCACATAGTGAGGTAGATATGTGGGGACGTGTTAGAACGAGCTGTTTTAGGTAGGCGTGGCTGACTCTTAACTTTTATAAAGAATATCTCTTTGGATTTGAGACGTTAGTCTTTGCAACTTTACAGATCTTCTTTATGCACCAAGAGCTTGTAACACTCCAAAGAGAGAGAAAGGAAAAATTTAAATCGCATCACCTTTAAGTGTTTTATTAGCATACATACATTTTTATAAGTGTATGTTATAAAATAAAATGTATGTTGTAAATGATCCTGTCGCTCAGTGGTAGAGCATTGCGTTAGCAGCGCAAAAGGTTGTGGGCTCAATTCCCAGGGAACACATATACTGGTAAAAAAAAAAGTATAGCCTGAATGCACAGTAAGTCACTCTGGATAAAAGCGTCTGCTAAATGCATAAATGTAAATAAGTTTAGATAAACACTGAAACATACAATGCCAAGGTATTAAAGGCATCTACAACAAATAGAAATGTATAAATGTTACAAGTTCTTTGAGGATCACAGAATGTTGATTTTGTTGTATTTATAGTAAATTACATTAAACGTTTTATATTGCATTTATTCAATGCTGCTAACACATTTGCCTAATTTGACATTATAACGATTTACTCCGTTCTGTATGATTGGCAAATAAGTTGAAGCCACTGTGACAACACACAGAAATCAGTAAATGAGGGTGTGTTTACACTTGGTTCATTTGGTCCAGAAATGAAGGATACATTTAGTCCTGGTTCACTTAATGTTCACACTGTCATTTTTAACAACAAGCCTAAATATACTAAACAACAGGCATATAAGATGTTGTTATCATAATATAGATTTTTTTGGAAGTGGACCAAGACTCACCTTTTCGGGGGTATCAGTCTATTTGTTTGCTGAACACCAAGGTTCAGAAGGCAGCGTTCATATTTCTTCAAATAAATCAAACTAACAGAGCAATAACACCAAACCTGAGTAAAACATGCTAAATTCAGCCATACAAAAAATGCAAATGACTTCACTTTTATTAGTCCCATTTGGATTTCATTTAGAAATGAATTTGCTCCTTTCTCAGGCAAGGTTTCTCTGTCACTGATAAATGAGAGTTCATATGGGATTGTGAGAGTACTGAACTCAGCTTCAGTGTTATGGTCACAAACAAACAAGTATTCATAAAGATTTACGTACAAATAGCCATAATGTACTAAATGGAGGTAACTTTTCTAAAACTTGCCAGTTACTTTTTAAACTATGCAAAATAGAAAAATTCCCTTTTTTCTATACACCCATTTATGCTATACACCCAACACTGCATACATAATCTCAAAGAGTGCATTCACAATTTGTTTTCTAAACATATTAATTTTTCTTCCTTTAATGTTATTTTCTTTTCATGCTTGTGAATACATTTATATGTACTTTATTTATTAAATTATTTCTGCTGTTTAATTCATAGATTACGCTACAGTGCTTTGCACTGCTGTGGTTTGACAGTCATGCAAATTAAGCAGCACTGGACTGGAAAAAACTCAACCTGAGAGCTAGAAAGAGAAAGACCGCATTCTCTGAATGTGAATGTGTTTGTATGTGTACCATCAAAGTAATATTTCTTGAAAACAGAGTTACAGATAAACAGGTCTGCAGAATGCCCATCACTCATAAAATTACTACATGTTTGTTTACTAACACTTTGACTGATTTAACTACGTTCAGTTGCAAATATATGTGCAAATTCTGAAAAAAAAATTAATCTGAAATTAAGCTTTAAGAAGTCATATGTCAAAAAAGATAAAATAAAATAAAAAAAACATTACCATTGAATTTCTAAATCATACATTTTATATGAAATACTACAGTATATGGAATTAAATATTTACTTTAATAAAGTAGATATTTAAATATATCTACTTTATTTGAATTGCCATGCACAGATTATGTCTGAGGAATACAGAATCAGAGCACAACAATAAAAACAAAAACAAAGGAGCAGCAAAGAGCTAAAATACAGGAGCAGATCATAAAGAATAAAAAAGCAAAATAACAAACAGCAAGATTGATGAGTGGTTCAGAAGTGGGAGTCTGCTCACAGAAAGAAAGAGAGAGAGAAAGACTGCTGAAAGGTCATGGCTTCCAACAGAGAAACGGAGAGAAAGACTAACCTGTTGGGTTTTAGCACCGTGCTGTCTTACATTCTGCAGACAGACAGTTGTTCTGCTTTAGGTTTTCTTTTTCATTCTGAGCTTATACTTTTGTAATTTTTTCCTGTTAGGATTCTTGTCCATGTCCCAGTCTGTTATTCAAGCATCTCTCCCTCACCCTCTGTCTCTCGCTTACATTCTCTTTCTTTTTTAATGCATAGGATATGTTGCTTTATTTCTCACATTTCTTCTTGTTTTTGTTTGCTATTTTGTATTTAATGCCTCACTGTCTGTCATGTACACAGAAATAAATAATGTTCCTTATGCCTTGAATACACTTGGCTACATATTAAATCTATATTTTCAACAACAACAAAAAACAGCAGAATGTTCCTGTACCTATGATGAAAATTACAGGCCTCTCTCATCTTTTTAAGTGGGAGAACTTGCACAATTGGTGGCTGACTAAATACTTTTTTGCCCCACTGTATATATAAAGAGAAGCTGAGGTCAATTTTTATCCCAAAGAAAATGTGGATTATAATTGAATTTATTTAAAGAAAGAGCCATTTGTTCAGTAAACCAGTGTTTATAATATACATTAAAAAAAAATTATTATATATAACATAAAAATATGTACAAATATGCAAATAATAATACGTAAGCCTATTGACGTTCACAACCAGTCATGAGGGTCTAGTAGTCCTCTCATGATATAATTTTCCTATGATATACAATTATGGTTTTCTGCCTGTTGGTTAGAATGGCTATAAAAAGGCTTAGTAAGACTTGTAGGAAAGTCAAAAACAAGACTAGAAATTGTATAATGACATAATGACTTATGTCTAAAGACGAATACGACAATCAGCATTTATTACAGTTTTGCATGATAAACTAACCTCAAACATGAAGATGATTGAATTTAGGCCACGCATACCTCTATGAAAACTTTTCAACTATTTTCAGATTCAGAGCGTTTGTGCCCTATGCAGATAACTTCCTACTGCTAAACCACTCCAGCACGGGTCAGATTTATCAAAGCTCTCAGACTGTTAATCTCCAGTGTAATCAGAAGATCACTGAGAAAGCTTTTACCCAAAATTCATTGGTGATCGGCAAGCAGATTTTTTTCATGAAAATCCTGGAAAACAGCTTCCACTGCTCCCTTTCAGCTGCTGGGTTAATAAGGACAGGTTCTATCAGATTCTCTTAATGTCCCGATCCGTCCCGGCTCTACGGTCCTGTGCGAATCTGGTCTGCTGCCAGGCCCGCCCTCGACTGAATTAGCCAACACATTTCGGTTAAATGTCAGCAGTAATCTATTCTGAGCTGACTGAAATCGCTTCATAGAAACATCACCGGGATGCAGCTGCTCACAAAATATAACAAAGGATTAAACAGATTAAAAACCTGTGAGAGAGAGTAAAATTGTTTGTTTGTTTTTTTAAGACAATGGAAATAGCTAGTATTTTGAGTTTCCAGCTGATGATAACGTGCTTTGCTTTCAGACTTTTTTCCTCTTGCAGGAAACATTAAACTTCCTCTGCTCCAAACACATCAGTAAAAAACCAGTGAGATGTGAAGTTTTGACTAGAGTCCGACCGATATGGGTTTTTTTGGGGGCCGATGCTGATACCGATATTAGGGAGTAAAAAAGACTGATACCGATATATCGGCCGATATTCTTTATGTGTAGGCTATATTATAGTACAGTATAGTCAAATGTTTGGACACTTCCCATTCGTGTGTCCAAACTTTTGACTGGTTCTGTATATAGAATACAGTATATAGCCTACATAAACAGAATATATGTACATAAACAAATTTTTTGCAATGATAACTCAAATGTGGTATTTAAATAGTCCTTTTGCAGTTTAATATTCACAGACACAGTATATATATATATACACACTGTTAATTTTTTTCATCAAAAATAAGGCAAATTCCATGAAATTCCGCGTTGTACAGTAAATTCCGTTTTTATGACTTGATTCCAAGATTCCGTTCATGTTTTCTGCATCGAGGAAATCATAGGGCCCTACTAATGTAGCAAACGAATATGATGAGCTCATTGTGAGAGTAAAAGATGGGACATTGTTGTTTATTTACTTAGCTTTGAGTCTCTCCAACTAGGTGACAACGTAGCGTTAAATCACTATTCAACAGACTCAAACCACCACCACCACACTGCCGTCTATTGGACTGCAGAAAGATACTAACTTTTCAATCTGCTACGTTACTGACTGTACTGACAAACTATGCTGACACCGTGCCTGCGCCGCAACAGGACACGAAAAAGCGACCATTGAAAATCATTTGAACTTTGTGTCAGCACGTCATAAATAGAACGAGGCATCAGTTTATTGCATCCGATGTAGACAACATACACCGGCCGCGCGCCGCGCGATGTGAAGTAACCAATGGGATAAGCACGAGTTCTGTGCCGCGGCGTGGCCGGTATAAACACCAGTCCAGCTGCGATCAGCTCCGGTGGCCGTAACACGGGCTTTAATGCACCGCAGACGCGTGCCGTGATGCGCAGATCAGCTCTAGTCTCTAACGTCACAGAATCTGCTGTTAAAAATGAGCCATCCATTAATCATATCATCATGCAAAACTATGAATTAGAATCATTGTAATGTGATGATCAAATATAGGTGTGGATGGGTGGCGGGCAGATTATTTAAGCAACGGACTCGGGTGAAGTTTGAGCTCATCCGCGCATCTCTACACTACACTGACCTGGGTCGCCAGTAGCAAACAATGGAGGACAAACGAAGTAATTACACCATTCAGAAGCATTTAATCTACGTTATATGTTCTGTAAAAAAAAATTCATATCCGCGGCATATTCACCGATACCGATATATCGGCGACAGGCTCATATCGGCCGATAATATCGGCTAAACGATATATCGGTCGGGCTCTAGTTTTGACACACATTTGTCTCATTTCTCTGTAAAGAGCCGAAACCGAACAGTGTTTTAGTTCCCGACTGGGCCTCATGAACCTTAAGAGCTGCTAGTTTTAGCTTCAGACTCTTCAATGTCATTACATTCCACAGGAACATTCTGCTCTTTGTCCCGCATGTTAATGAATCTCTCAAAAGAAGGTTGAGAGGAGAGAAAGAAAGCGAGAGAGATGGAGGAAGAAAGATATAGATAGAAAGAGGAAATGGCAAAGTTATTTACAGCTGCTGGTATTGACTCCCTGTCACTAGATTTCCAACCTCTTGACATAAAGCGAACGTGCTGGAAGTGTTGCTGGACTCTTCTTTTTTCCCCTTTCCTCTCACCTTTCACCATAAAATAAGCTTTGTTTTTCCAGGGCACCTCTTTAGTACTGTAGGAGGACATTAAGGGGGAATTCTGTGAATGAACTGAACCCAATGATAGTGTTTTTCATTTGCACACGCCGTCTGTGATGTTTTAATTCATGATTCACATTAATTATATGCCAATGACTTAATTTGGTGCAGCAACCAGTACACATAGCACTAGTTTCTGGGTTATGGTTGGTAAGATATAAGAGCAAGATTCTGTTTTTTGGGGGCACAAAATCACAACAAAAAAAGTATCATTAAAGGAATAATTTAAAAAAAAAATAAAAACATTTATTAAAACTGGGGTAGCCAGTTTTAATAAGAACAAATATAATTCTTAATATTTCTACATTTAGATACAAACTCAAGTGACCCACCCCAGCTTTTTACAACGTCAGGATGATTCCAGTATATTTTTGTGTTAAGTTATGTTAAAGTGTAGGATTTACAAAATTAAAAAAAATTGAATACACTCAGTAATTGCTGGTAAATTTCGCAAATAATTACAAAGAAATGGCAAGTAATCTCTAGTGAAAAATAATATACTACAATGCATTTGAAATGTATTTATTTCATGCTAAGTATACTACAAATATATACAATCCTCATCAATAGTGACATTAAAACACATTGTGCAAGTAGAACTCCAAATTAATTTTAATTATAATTTTTAAATCAGTAAGTCTCAAGTGATATGCCAGTTAATATGTTTACAGATTTGAACCATACTTAGTATGAAATAAACATATTTTAAATATATTACCTCTTTACTAGGGACACACTGAATTACATTTGAAATTTTAAGTAGAAAGACTGAAAGACTATTTTCTTGTAAAACATACTGCAATCTGTTTATTATTATTATTATTTACAACTTCAAAAAATATTTTTTAAAGTTACAATTGGAGTTTGAGTTCCTCTTCAGGAACTCGAGCTGCATCGGAAACGCTAGGGGAACGCCCTCCTGCGTGACAGGCTCTGAACCTCGTGTGTAATCAGACCAATAGATGGGCGAGACGTCACGGGCAGGTGACGTAATGACCAGGAAGCCATAAAAGCACGTGCGGTGAGACCAGCATCAGCTTTTTGTCATTCAGCAAGCGCTCTGTGTGTGTGTGTCAGTCTGATATCTGTTTGTGAGTCTTATTTAGTGTTGTCTGTCAAAACGAAATCTCAAGACAAAACCAGACACTAAGGCAAGGGCAGGCAGCGTTCAGGCTGTGTGTTCTTCCCTGCCCGCGTTACTTTACGGGTGGGGATACACACAGTTTGTTTGTTGTCTGCTTGAGAGCAAGCACGCAGAGTCAGCTCTCGGAAAAAAAGGAGCTGATGGCCGTTTTGGTAGCGTTTGTTACTGCCCTGCTTCGCTCTCAGAGGGCTCTCTTTGAGGAGAGAGCCTTCACTAGCGTTCCTCGCGGTGCCGGCCCCGCTGTCGATGAGGCGGAGCGGCGGCTGTGCTCGTGGGTTTCGCATATGTATCCGGCGGTTTTGTTAGTGAGAGCTTGCTGATGCGGCCATCTTTTTCTGAGGAGATTGATGTTGTTGGTGTGACTGAGTGGCTTGCGCGCTGCCGAGGCAACGCGTATATAACATCATTCGATTTCGATGTGAATCTTACTCACCAGAACGTATTTAATAAATAAATAAATAAATTTTCTCGAGTGAGAGCACGTGTTTATCTCTCTTCCTCTGAGGAGGTTGAAGCGGTCAGCAGTGCACAAAAACAGAGCGTGGCCTCACGTACTCCCCCGTGTCGAGACAGTGGGTAGAGGTGACGCTCTAGGTCGGGGCCTCGAAGACCCGAGCAGGCTCTGGTCATGGAACAAGAAGTAGTTACTCTTTTGAGGAAGGAGGCCATCGAGGTGGTCCCTCCTCCTGTGAGGCAGTCCGGGTTCTACAACCGGTACTTCATAGTTCCTAAGAAGGATGGGGGGGTTGCGTCCCATTTTAGATCTACGTCATTTGAACTGCTCAGTCATGCGACTGAAGTTCAGGATGCTTACTCCTCCACAGGGTTGACCCACTCCACCCTGAAGGTCTACGTGGCGGCTATTGCGGCCTACCACGCCCCTCTTGGTGGCCAGTCAGTGGGCAGACACCCCCTAGTTACACGTTTCCTCCGCGGTGTGCTGAGGCTGAGGCCTCCGGTACGATCTCGTATCCCCACGTGGGACCTGGCTGTGGTGCTAAAGGCTCTCTGTAGGCCTCCCTTCGAGCCTATTGAGGAGATATCTGATCGCCTCCTTACTATCAAAACTACCTTCCTCTGGAGATATCTTCTCTCAAGAGAGGTGGGGATCTGCAGGCCCTTTCAGTGGCCCCTTCTTATCTTGACTTTGCGTCCGGTCTGGCCAAAGCGTTTCTGTACCCTCGAGCGGGGTATGTTCCTAAGGTCCCCTCCTCTACACCACAGCCTGTCGTACTCCAGGCCCTCAGTCCTCGTCCCTTAGGGGATCCAGACCAACAGAAGCTTAACTGTATGTGTCCAGTGTGAGCACTGGACGCATACGTCCACAGAGCTGCGGTGGATAGTAGATGCCATTTCTATTTCCTATGAGTCCTCTGATCTCCCTTCGCCTCTTGGGGTCAAGGCTCACTCTACTAGAAGTGTGGCGGCCTCTGAGGCCTTCCTGGCAGGTGTCTCCATGCAGGACATCTGCGA